>NC_083289.1:51496055-51708555 GCF_963506605.1 Zootoca vivipara
TTTGCATTAAAATGAGACCCAAATGTTTATCCCATCCCTAGCTCCCTGTTTATGGCATTTTCAGATGCAAACACACAGAGTTGTCTCATTCCAAGTCCCATTCCTTTGGCCACTCTGAATGGCAGCAGAGACTTGAGTGATCACGGGTTACACAATGGACCTTGTGCAAAAAAACAATGCGATCCACAACTCCGGCCTCTCAGAAGATTTTTATTGCTCGTGGCCAAAGGTTTTTGCAAACCTCAAACGAGCTCGAAGATACAGTATATTAAGCAAACCACAATTGCAATACAAATACCGAAAACACCATGTCTATAAAACACAGTAAATAAAAGCCAGAATTGAGGATAAAAAGCAGGCAATGAAAGCAGAGGGTTTTGTTTTTTTTTATAAAAAAATGTGTGCACGCACAGAGGCAAAGGAATCAATAATAAAAATCACCCTTAAATCAGGGCATCACCATGACAATACATAGCTGTCTCTGGAAGCAATTTTGCAGGAATCTTCGAAGCAGCTACTGCATAGAACAGCTCCCTTAATCCACTGCACCATTGGGGCAGCCAAGCCATTTTCACTGTGTTGCTTCCACTCGCTCAAGCGCGGACAGCCCTCTTATCAGCACCTGGCTTCCTATGACCAACCAGCTCTGGAACCTGCCCCAAGCCTTTCACTTCAGTTCCCCCAGTGCCCCATAGTGACACCATGCCGGGTGCTCCAGAGCGTTGTGGGAAATCAAAATGGCAGCCCCATTCCCAGCCCCCTTTGGCATGCAGCAAGCACCGACAGGTAAGACAGGGTGGGGCCATCAACACCAGACAGGGGCTGTCCCAGCAACCACTCAATGCAGAACTGGAAGTTGTAGCTTCTGTGGAAATGCTTGTTGAGAAAGAAGAAGAAGGAGGAGGAGGAGGAGGTGGTGGTGGTGGATTTGATATCCTGCTTTATTATTACCCTAAGGAGTCTCAAAGCGGCTAACAATTTCCTTTCCCTTCCTCCCCCACAACAAACCCTCTGTGAGGTGAGTGAGGCTGAAAGACTTCAGAGTCACCCAGTAGCTGCATGTGGAGGAGCGGGGAAGTGAACCCGGTTCACCAGATTACAAGTCTACTGCTCCTAACCACTACACCACACTGGCTCACAGAGCCAGAATGCAGTTCAAAGGCACAGCAGATGTGACACAAGCAAGATGTGACACAGAGGGACATAGTTCAGAAGGCAGAAGCTGGGAATACTGGATGGTGAACAGCTAAGAGAAGAAACACTGGAAGGCAGAGGGTTAAAAGATTCACATTCTCTTGACAGCCTTTGTCCACCCCAAAGTCGAGAAGGCCTCAGAAAGTGGTAGAACAGAAAGCACAGAGAGTACAAGCTCAGATTATGAGATGCAGAAGTGAAGTAAATTGATAGGGACCAAAGAGGGTGGGTTCCTTAATTGGGAACACTGCCATTACTATGAGATGTATTCTTTGTTCTCTTGCTGTGATTATTAAAGTTTCTAACTGGTAAGAAGACTCATTTCCCTTTGTTCTGCTTATGGGGGAGGAAGCCAATTCCCTGAAGCCTGACACTTGTGGGTTTCCCACAGGCATCTATCTAGTTGGCCACGGTGAGAAGAGGATGCTGGACTAGATGAGCCATTGGCCTGATCCAGCAGCCTGTTCTTATGAGAGGGAACCCTCTCCAGCATCCCTTTCCTCGGGCTCTCCCACCCTAGGCAGACGCCTTCCCAGCCCACAAGATCCTGGGTCATCTATCTGCCCCCCCTCTTCTCTGTCCCAGATCAACCAGCCCCCCAGCCCCACTCAGGATTCAAGACGGGCCACCAGAGGACACTTTGCCCACATCCTGACCTCAAACCCAGAGATGGCACTGAGTGCGAAAATTGGGATTTGTGCTCACCTGCTGTAATTGGGGATGGTCCCTGATTCTAAATCCTTGTCCGTGAAGGGGTCAACTCTGGCACAAAGCCACTCGCACTTGCCATAATACATGGTGTCCAGGACGTGCAGGATCTCGTCACATTTCACAGACAGGGAGCAGCAGTCCAGCTGGCTGGTGATGCTCAGGTTGAGGCGGATGTAGAAGGAGTCTCCAGATGTGACCAGGCCTTCCTCGATCTCGGACACCAGCTTCCGATAACCTGCAGCAGGAAGGATCTGGGCTCAGCTGACCATGCAGGCCCAGCGGGGAGTTGCCAGTTGGGTTCAGCCTAGTCAAACGGCTCGACTATACCTGATGGTGACTGTGTCGCTTGCAAGCAAGGCTGGCCCAAGACATATTGCCGCCTGAAGCGAATCAGAAAATGGAGCAGTAAAGACTATTTATGTTCGTCACCAGGGTTGCTGGGATTTTTTTGGCCCAGAGATGGAAAAATGATAAAGTCCCGACCAGAGAAGAATGGCAGATTAAGTTGATGGATTCTGCCGAAATGGCAAAAATGACCGGAAGAATCAGAAAGACCAAAATTTCAATAAAGAATGAGGAAAATTTATCTTAAAAACCATTATATACAGTTGAAATTGTTAGTAGGGTTGGAATAACACTTGTAGTTTAAAGGTGAATTTTGGATTTAATGGAGATGTAAAAGATTTGGATTATTAAAAAAGATGCAGGAGGAAATGGCTAACAATACGACCCACAAAGGGGAGGAGGCAAGTCTGGGAGATTCATTGGAGTCTTTTTTTATGTTATATATGGGATATTTGATTGAAAAACTGTAATTTGAAAAACCAAATATATTTTTTAAAGAAGCAAATTAGAAAAGGCTCCCCTGAGAACCACAGTTTGTTACGGGGTGTGGGTGTGCGTGCGCGCACACACACACGCCATGCCCCTCCTTTGCCTTCTGCCTTCTCTGCAGCCCTACCAGCAATGTGGGGCAACAGGAGCTGCATCAGGGTCAGGCAGGCCCCCCACCTGGATCTGGGTGCGGTTGATGCTGGGGGTCGGTGTGACCAAGCCAGTGGCTGAGGGTGACAGCTGGGGCCCACACCCACTCCTCTTCCTTCACCCAGTAGTGGTCTCCATGGGGAAACTGCAACCTGAGGCAGCTAGAGGCAGCCGAGGGAGCATCTGGGCCCAGAGCCCTGCCCATGAGGCTGGGGAGGCAAGCCCAAAAGAAGCTGGCCTGGCAATGACAAGAGTTTCTGGTGAGATCTTGAGGGTGAGTTGTCAGGCATAGCTGCCAAGTCTCCTGTTTTCCCAGGGAAAATCCCTTTTTTACTTACCTTTTCCCGGTGGCCCCCCCGTATCACTTCGTTTCCCGTTTTGCTCCGTTATTTTCTCCTGCCGGCGGCCATTTTTTTCTTTCCGATTTGCCCTTCTATGGGCACCAAAAATGGCTGCCGCCAGCTTCAAAAGTCGCATCTATGCATGTCCGGAAGTACATAGACGTGGCTTCCGGTGTTGGCGGCGGCCATTTTGGTGCCCATAGATGGGCGGAGCGACACCGGAAGTTGCGTTGGCGCACTTCCTGACATGCGTACAAGCGACTTTCAAAGCTGGCGGCAGCCATTTTGGGTGCCCATAGAAGGGCAAAGCGACACCGGAAGTTACATCGACGCAACTTCCGGTGTCAAATGGCTGCCGGTCCCGGATTCTGCAGTCTGGAACTTGGAAGGTAAGGTGTCAGGGACTGGCTGCACACTCAGGTGTGGGCACTGGGAGAAGGCAGGTTGGAGAATGACTTGGAAGAAGGGACCAGTGATCTGGTGGAGCCTCTGCAAGCCAGGAGACAAGAGTCAGAGGCAGGAGATGCTGCAGGATTGGAGAGTGGAGTGCAGGTGCAGGAGGTGGGAGAGATCGGTCAGGCCGGTGGAGAGTCAAGGACTTCGACACCTGTTCCTCCTGCCCCACCTTTCCTGCTCCACTGTTTCCCATGACCAGGAGAGAACTGAAGAGGGAGGAGTAGAGGTTACACCCAGGAGTAGTCTCCACCTGCTTGCATGCAGCTCGGGTGGGGGAGATGCATAAGCTGAGGTCAGGGGTGGGGCCTCTCTGTTGCAGCAACTGCCTCGTTGGGTGCACACCTAGGAGTAGCTGAGAAACGCAGGACTGGTGGACATGCCTGTTCCTAGCTTGTAAGTGTACTTTTGACACAACAGAGGACATGAATGAGAGCTGTATTCATCCAGCAAGCCCAGTCTTGCCCACTTTGACTCAAGGGCTCTCCACAACCAAAGGAATATACCCGGCAGATAGCTAATTCTTTCTTGTCAAAGCTGACACTTACACTCGTTTCTCCAGCTCCAAGCACCCACCCTCACCAGTCTAGTGTCTAGGCAGCTATTCCCAGGGCTGGAGCAGTTGCAGCAACAGGGGGCCACTCCCTCCACCAGTTTATGTACCTTCTCTTGACGGGCTGTGCACCCGCAGCCGGAGACTATACCTGCATGGAAGCTGCCTCTGTTCTTCCCTCTTCAACCCCTTCTTGGTTCTGGGAGACAGTGGTGCAGGAATCATACAGTAGAATTGCAGAGTTGGAAGGGATCCTGAGGATCATCTAGTCCAACCCCTGCCAAGGAAGGAATATGCAGCTGTAGCATATGGAGATTGTGGGATGTAACATAAGCAGTCAAGTACAACACTTCCTGTTTGCCCAGAGTGGACATGCAGGGGGGTGTTACTCCAGCCAGGAGGACTTCCTGTCACAACTGGTCTGGAGCTTTCTCCCCCTGCGTGTGACCAGGTAGATGGGAGTGACCCTGGGAGACTCCTTAAAAGGGCCGGTCACACAGCCATCTCCCCTGGTTGTTGTTCTACTTTTGATGCTGATATGATGTATTTTGCTGTCTGCTGGCTCTCAGCCAGCAGCACATGGGCTCATTTCCATACGGTATGAACTCAAACTCTCTTCTGTAACTACAAGCTTAAGCCTGCCTTAAGGGAACATACTGTGAACTGAATGTGAGTAAACTTCTTATTTTTTAAAAAGGGGAAATTACCAGGAATAACCCAATCTGGACAAAGCCAGATTGGATTGCTTAAGTAAAGAGATTCAAACAAACCTACCAACTAGCTTCCTGCTATATATTGGGGAATGTACTCTGCTACTGACTCACAAGCGTGCATGAGGAAGGATAATATTAAATCAATATATCCTCTCCTAGTATCCACAACATTTCCGCAATGAAAACCTGCAACCTTGGCGTTATCAGCACCATGCTCTAGCCCAGGGGTCCCTAAACTAAGGCCCGGGGGCCGGATGCGGCCCGATCACCTTCTAAATCCAGCCCGTGGATGGTCCAGGAATCAGCATGTTTTTATATGAGTAGAATGTGTCCTTTTATTTGAAATGCATCTCTGGGTTATTAATGGGGCCTGCCTGGTGTTTTTACATGAGTAGAATGTGTCCTTTTATTTAAAATGCATCTCTGGGTTATTTGTGGGGCATAGGAATATGGTGCTGGAGGAGACTCTTGAGAGTCCCATGGACTGCAAGAAGATCAAACCTATCCATTCTTAAGGAAATCAGCCCTGAGTGCTCCCTGGAAGGACAGATCGTGAAGCTGAGGCTCCAATACTTTGGCCACCTCATGAGAAGAGAAGAATCCTTGGAAAAGACCCTGATGTTGGGAAAGATTGAGGGCACTAGGAGAAGGGGACGACAGAGGACGAGATGGTTGGACAGTGTTCTCGAAGCTACGAACATGAGTTTGACCAAACTGCGGGAGGCAGTGCAAGACAGGAGTGCCTGGCGTGCTATGGTCCAGGGGGTCACAAAGAGTCGGACACGACTAAACGACTAAACAACAACAACAAAGGAATTTGTTCATATTTTTTTCCAAAATATAGTCCGGTCCCCCACAAGGTCTGAGGGACAGTGGACCGGCCCCCTGCTGAAAAAGTTTGCTGACCCCTGCGCCTAGCCAACTGCTACCCTAGTTGAGAGGGTGAGGAAGCCCCTGGCCCTTCATTTGCCTGCCCTGCCTCTTCCTCCTCTTCTTCTTGACCCCCTCCTGTCCCCCCTCCAGCTCTGAAGCTTCCTCTGCTTGCCTCCTGGCTGCCACAGTTCCCCACAACTCCCTTGCCCTCTCTTCCAAGTCAGACTCCATCCCCGCTTCCCCCAGCGCACACTCGCAAGCATCCTGCTCGTCCCTGACAGTGGAGCAGCTCTCTAGTGTCTGAGGCAAACAAATATCTTAACCTCCCCGCCACCTGATGCCTGGAGATGAGGGGATTGAACCCGAGACCTGCTGCCTGCAAAACAGTCACTCCACAAATGAGCTATGGACTCGTTCATTAGGCGGCCCACTTTGAACCTAGCAGCTAGAAGGCATGGAGAAATCTTTCCAGCTGGCATACAGCATTTATATAAAGAGACCCTCTCATAAAGAACAGGTACCGTGACCCCGTTTTCTGGCAGCTATTCATGTGAGTGCTGTCAGTGGAAGTAAAAAATAAAACAAAACGGAAGGTTTACGCCTTTTAAAGTGTGCTGTGATTTCTTCTTTGTGTGCATGTGTTCGGTATAAAGTGCGGCTCACTCATTTCATAATTAACTCTAATTGGCACCTCGCACAATCTGATTCTTGCTTTTTGCTCCTGCCAAGTCTAACATTCATTTTTATGTTTGAAAACATGAAAGGAGAGGAGTGGGAGAGTTTGGGAGGGGAGGGGGGGAGGAAGAGGGAGGATACTTTCCCGGGGAGAAAATCCACTTTCTGAATTCCCCTGACCCCCTGCACTGGCAGAGGCCAAGTACATGTTCCGTGGAGTTTAAAAAATTGATTTCTGAGCTATTTTAAAGCGCTTTCTGCAATATGCCAACTACTGCGATGTTCCGATTCTTTGGGTGACAGCTGTGTGGTATTTCTGTAACTCTTCAAAATATCTTGTTTAAATGGCAGTGGGTCAAAAGGGGAAAAGAAGAAAAGAGGATGGTTGTGATCACACAAATTGTGGTGTCTGTGTGGATAAGCCACCCACTGAAGTCCCGGCCCAATTGATTGTTGACTCAGTGGGGTCACAGCCCAGAATCCAGACTTAGACGCTTTTGCATATGAACATCAAGGATCTCAAGACCAGGGGTCAGCAAACTTTTTTCAGCAGGGGGCCGGTCCACTGTCCCTCAGACCTTGTGGGGGACCGGACTATATTTTGGAAAAAAATTATGATGCAAGAGCACCACGAGCCTCGGTGGCTGCTTACCTGTGTCTTGCGAGCAGCAGGGGCTGGCGGCAGCGGCGGAGGGATGGTGAGCGGGGCCTGAAAGGGCTCCAGAGAGGGGCTGCTTATAATGGCGGCCACTTGAGCGCTGCTGCTGCTGCTGGCACCAACAAAGCCCAGCACCCTTCCTTCTCCAGGCAGGGTGGGGAGAAGCCAGGAGGAGGGAGGGAGGAGGCGCCACCGCCGTGTGAGGGAGAGGGAAAGAACGCATGCGCTGCTGATCCATGCGGCGATTTCCGGACTATCCACAGGCCGGATCCAGAAGGCAATTGGGTCTGATCCGGCCCGCGGGCCTTTG
The DNA here is from genome assembly GCF_963506605.1 of Zootoca vivipara. Lineage (NCBI taxonomy): Eukaryota > Metazoa > Chordata > Lepidosauria > Squamata > Lacertidae > Zootoca > Zootoca vivipara. The sequence continues at coordinate 51,503,521 of NC_083289.1, forward strand.
TTTGCCTACCCATGCTCAAGACCCATGGATGTGGGATGTAAACCATTGCAGCAGTCAAATACAACATTCCTTGTTTTCCTAGAGTGGACACAGGCAGGGGGCTGTTACCCCAGCCAGTTTAACTTCCTGTTCCACTGGTCTGGAGCATCCTCCCTCTGCATATGACCAGGCAGATGGGCGTGGCCCTGGCTGACTTCATAAAAGAGCCGAGTCACACAGCCATCTTTCTCTTGATGCCATTTTCTTCTCTTGATGCTGTTCTCTTACTGTATTTTGCTGTCTGCTGGCTCTCAGCCAGCAGCACATGGGCTCAATCTCCATAAGGGATGAACTCACACTATGTTCTGTAACTACAGTGGTACCTCTACTTACGGACACGATCTGTTCCGGGGTGCCGTTCGCACCCCGAAAAGTCCGTAAGTAGAGCACCGCTTCTGCATGTGCGCGTGACGCAATAGAGCGCTCCTGTGCATAGTCTGCGCGTGCGGCAAAACCCAGAATTATACACTTCCGGGTTTGCCGCATTCACAACCCGAAAATCCGCAACATGAACCTAACACAACTAGAGGTATGACTGTACTAGCTAAAGCCTGCCTTCAGGGAACATACTGTGAACTGAATGTGAGTAAACTTCTTGTTACTTTTAAGGAAAGACTCTTGTGTCTTTATTCTTTTAAGAGGGATCAAAGGGGACATCAGGAATGATCCAGCCTGGGCAAGCCAGACTGGATTGCTTAACTAAAGAGATTCAAACGAATCTGCAAACTAGCTTCCTGCTGTATTGAAGGGAATTGGCTCTGCTACACGACTCACTAGCATGAGTGAAGGAAGGATAAATATTTAATCAATATATCCTCTCCTACTATCCATAACATTCCAGCAATGAATGCAGAGGATGAAGAATCCTATAGGACCCTGTTGATGATAAGCTTGTTCACCGGTTACAGTGAAAATGGTAGAAGCTGTCTCTACACATGTTCCAGCGCTTGTGTGAAAGAGTGTTCACTTGCTGAGTTGAATAGCTCAGCTATCATGTACACAGGCACGCAGACTGTACACTCGTTGAGTGTTACATGCAAATAACTATGAGTGGATCGCTCAACTGTTGTGTACACAGACTCTCATATTGCGCACTCTCTGAATGCAATGTGTGAAGACCCGTTATCAGATATCAACAGCTGTTTCCCAGGAACTCAAGCATCTCTGGGCATCCCAACTTCCCCTCAAGACCAGCAGCGGCATTGCTAGCCTTCTGGCTGCCTGGGGCGGCAAACCCGAAGGTACCCCACCGGGGGGCGGGGTGTCCGTCGCACGCATGCATCACGCGTCATGATGCTTGACACATGCATCGCACTACGGAGCGGGTTGACGGGGGGCAGTGCTCCAGTGCCCGGATCCGAGGATCCCGATGCTAGAGCGGCACAGCCGGTAACCCGCTCCATACCTTGCTGACGCCCCTCGCCGCTCCACCTGAGCAGGAAGAAGCACAAAGCGAGGGGCGTCAGCGGCCGCCGCTGATGCTGCTCTCTGGCCCGCCCCTTGCCTTCGCCCCACCAGGAAGAAGCGAGGGGCAGGGCCAGCAACATCAGGGCCTCCACGATGGTGGTCGCGCCACCACCACGGTAGTAGCAGCCATCGGTGGAGGTGGTGAGGGGGGCACCGTGCTTCCCCCTGCAGAGTGGAGCCCGGGCCCCCCCGCCCCCCTATTGCGATGCTCCTGAAGACCAGTCCCAGGGATGGCGGGAAACAAACCAGCATTTGCTAAGCTCACATTTGAGAAATAGGGTGCTGTCGCTTTAACTGAGGGCTGGTCTCCTAGAGGAGGCATGGCCATGAAGACACAGTATATAAACCCCGAGTTGGTCTTCAGATATGTTATGTGCTTGCTGCTATTCAGCCTTAGGACTGAAGATGTGATGTGAGCTGCAGAGCAGCAGGAAAAGCACTAGCCCACTAACAAAATGAATGTCAAGGTTGCACACTTAGACAAGAATAGGGAGATGCACAAATGTAGGATGGGTGACACCTGGCTTGCCAGTAGTACATGCGAAAAGGATTTAGGGGACTTACCGTAGTAGACCACAGGCTTAGCACAGCATAGAACTGTAGCATTGGAATGCAGGAATATGCAGCTGTCCCATGCAGGGATTGAACTTGCAACCTTGGCATTATCTTCACCATGCTCTAACCAATGAGTCTACTGCCTGATGCAGCGGCAAAAACAGCTCATGCTATTCTAGGCTGCGTCAACAGAAGTATAATGCCCAGATCGAGGGAAGTCATAGCACTGCTCTTATTCTATGTATTTATATCTCAAACAAAATGAAAAACAAAACTCGACTCAATTGGGAGCAAAGCGAAGGAAAAATCGAGGGGGATGAAATGGACCTCGGAACAGCTGGAGAGGACGCCAGCCTCGCAAAGCCTGGTCTGTCGCCCTTTCTGTTGTTTTAGCGATCACCAGCTTAGCAAAAGGCAGTCGACAAAGCAAACCCTTCAAAAATCTCGAGCCCTCCCAAAATCAAATTTAGATTTTCACTGGCACCATGGGAACAAAGAGACTGCTAATTTGGTTTCTCAAACCCTCAGCCACAAATCCTTGCTCTCAGGGCAAAGACATAAAATATATTTGTCTCCATTAACACACCCGCATCGCCAGCATTTACTGTCAATTGAGGGAACTGGCAGGGGTGGATGAAAGAACAGTAGCCAATCCTTGACTGCCTATTGTACTGGCCCCGTATGCTGTCTATAAATATACTCACTTGTCTGAAAGTTTGCAGTGAGCAACATGACATCTCTTACCTTCGTGGTTTGATTTGCAGTGCAGAACAACTGGCCCACTACATCTCTGAATCGTCCAATGAACTTCTTCCTTTGTGCAGGTATCTAAGGGAGCGCTTGTGTTTTCCCCTTTGATGCATCCCTCCACCTGGAAAAATGCGAAGAGCATTATTCGCTCCTCCGAGGCAATTATTTCACCTATTAAATTATGTAGCCAACATCAATTTGGAACACGCAGCCTGTCTTATCCAGCAGTTGCCATGATGATCATTTCTCTCTCTCTCCCTCCTCTGCTGCCTGCAACCCCATGATTATAAAATAGCAGCAATTGCTAGATGGATGGATAACTCTGTTTGGAGATCTGTGTCTGTTCTATAAATGGAGCTGGAGGACTGTGAGGAACACCTACCTTTCAAGGAAATGAGACAAGCCCTATGCTCCCATTTTTGCTTCTGGCAAGGATTCCAGAGAGTTAAAATAAAGTTCAGGACACATAGTTAAACTATGGAACTCCTTGCCACAGGAGGCAAGGATGGCAACCAACTTGGATGGCTTTAAAAGATTGGACGAATTCAAGGAGAAGATGGCTATCAATGGCTGCCCTCTGCCTCCACAGTCTTCTTCCAAGGGCAGATTGGATATTATTTAGCACCCATAACAATCCCAGTTCTAGAACGGATAAATGATGGACTATGCGGAATCAGCAAAGCTAACAGCTAAAATGAGAGAAGCTAACGATGATTGATTTGTGGGAGAATGGAAGCCTTTTTTGGACCATTTAAAGAAATATTAGAGTATGATGAATTCGCGAGCAGGATTTGAACTATGAGCAACAGAAGGAAATAGAGATTATTGTACTATTGTCATGGCACAAGAGAGAGAAGATAGGGTGCAACGAGGGGGAGAAATAAAGAAAGCACTGTGGAAAATGAGATGGGAAGATGACAAAACAAAAGAAAAATTTACATACAGTGGTACCTCAGTTTAGGAACTTAATCCTTTCCTGAAGTCCGTTCTTAAACCGAATCTGTTCTTAAACCAAGCTGCACTTTCCCTAATGAGGCCTCCCACTGCCGGTGCCCTTCCACCATTCGATTTCTGTTTGTAGACCAGGGTAAAGTTCACAAAGTGCAACACTACTTCCGGTTTTGTGGAGTTCGTAAACCAAATCGTTCGTAAACAGGATTGTTCTTAAACCGAGGTACCACTGTATTGGAATGTGTATGTGGAATTTTTGAAAATTTAATAAAATATAACTTTTTTTAAAACAAAACAAAACCCAATGCCAGTTCCGCAGATCAAAGTGGTTGAGTGGAAAGCCAATCTTGCGGACATATTGGCCCCAAGTTGTTAGGGGCTTTGGCAAGTCGGCAACCTGTGCAGGAGTTTGGGGACAGGTGTGATATGTTGATGGGGTCTCAGTCCTGTTCAGCAATTCACGCTGCAGCATTCTGCACTCTCTGCGGGTTTTGGATCAAGGGCAAGGAAAAGCCCACAGAGAGCTCACAGAGCACATTGCAGTAACCCAATGCGCTATGGACATCTAATGATTTCAAGCAATTAGTACAGCATAATTAGACCCAGGTGGCCCTGTGGGTTAAACCACAGAGCCTAGAGCTTGCTGATCAGAAGGTCGGCGGTTCGAATCCCTGCAATGGGGTGAGCTCCCGTTGCTCGGTCCCAGCTCCTGCCCACCTAGCAGTTCGAAAGCACATCAAAGTGCAAGTAGATAAATAGGTAGGGAACGTAAACGGCGTTTCCGTGCGCTGCTCTGGTTCGCCAGAAGCAGCTTTGTCATGCTGGCCACATGACCCGGAAGCTGTCTGTGGACAAAGGCCGGCTCCCTCGACCTATAGAGCGAGATGAGCGCCGCAACCCCAGAGTCGGACACGACTGGACCTGATGGTCAGGGGCCCCTTTACCTTTAATTAGTAATTAGTACTAGCATAACCAAGTCCAGTTAAAAGAAAGGGTCCATAAAGACCCTTCTCCACTCAACACCCTGGAGCGTTAGGGGGAAAGAACGCTGGACTAGACGGACAAACAAGGAAGTTTTCCGATGTCAGTCAGGAAATAGACAGGTGGCAGAGGTCAGAGATGCTGCAATGCTCAAGCCTTTTCCCTGATGCCAAACCCTCACCAGAAGCAGCTGCAGCCCCTCGCGAAGGCCGGCTTTCTCCGCCGGGGAATCCAGCTTGACAGAGTTGATGAAGTTTCCTTTGACGTTGCCCCCCAGCAGAGTAATCTCCGAGCTCAGGCTGTCTCCGTTCAACATGAAGTGCTGGACGGCATGGTACGTGGTGTGCAGGCGTCCGACGGATGTCACCGAGGGGCGGAAGGGCCTAAGGAAGGAATGGCTACACAGGCAACACTCTCCTTGACTTCTCCCAAGCCACCTGGGATTTTAAAGTGGGGACTTGGCACCCGTGACAGAGGGGCAAGGGGCAAGGAGGCGGTGGCTGGTTTCGTTTGCAGCGAAAGCAGGTTAAAGCCAGGGGTGGGGGTCCAAAATGAAAGCATTACCAAGGCCTGAGCTAGTCGGGGGCAGGCTCCCCCCATACATACATGCAAACCAACACAAGCTCACACATGCAACTGTAGTCAGAAGGTCCCCAAAAGAAATGTCACGTAAGGAAAAAGGAATGAGGAAGGAGAAGGAAAAATGCAAGCTTAGGAACCAGTTCTTAAAAGTCGCAGTTCTTATTAGAACCAGCTGGGATGGAAATAGTTCACAGAGCCTAACAATTTAAATTGTTGTAACCCACCCTGGGACCTGCTGGTGAAAGGCAGGTGCTATGTATATATTTTAACTTTTCAACACAAGAACGTGGAAAGTCATCAGAGAGATGCTTATACAACGATGGTAAGTACAATTCTGGATAGGTATATTAAATAGAATAATATAATTTAGGAGGACCATATTTCTTTTTTGGGTGAAGGTCTTGTAGGAGTCGTGTAGGTCATCATTTGAAACATAAGACAAAGTCCCACAAAATTACATAAAATTGTTCTACTGGCTCTTTGCCTTTTATCGCACAAATCTTGTGGGTTATCTTTTCAGCAATTGTGAGGTTTCATATGCCACAATTCAAGAAACAGACCATTTAAGTTCTTCCATTTCTGTGCAATAGGAAGTCTGGCAGCCACTAGAAACCAAATTAACATTTTCTTCGAGGAGAATCATTTTAGAGTAGCGCCCCATATATTTAATAGTGTGAGTTGTGGCGATGCCTGAATTTCAGGTTTAAACATTTGCGATATTTCTGCAAACGTTTCTGTCCATAAATGCTCATTCATACTCCCTCTTCAAAGCACACTGTACGGGATCAGCAGAGCCATCCAGAAATGCAATCCTGGATGGTATTATGAAAGATCAGGAAGGTGTTGCATATCTGAATGCTTCCTTGCAGAAGAAAAATGCAACACCCTCCCTGAATAAAGGAACTCTCCCTGCATTGGGAGATCTAGCATGGCAGGGAGAAGGCGAGGCTGAACCCTGCAAGTTAGGCTGTACAGCTGGCTTTATCCACGGAGGAGGTTTTGTCACTCAGGGCTCATCCACACTCCTGCTCGTCCTGATTGGTTTTCCTCTTTTTTATGGTTTGTGTTATCTATCTATCTATCTATCTATCTATCTATCTATCTATCTATCTATCTATCTATCTATCTATCTATCTATCTATCTATCTATCTATCTATCTATCATCTATCTCTATCTATCTATCTATCTATCTATCTATCTATCTATCTATCTATCTATCTATCTATCTATCTATCTATCATCTATCTATCTCTATCTATCTATCATCTATCTATCTAATCTATCTATCTATCTATCTTGTTGTTTAGTCGTGTCTGGCTCTTCGTGACCCCCTGGACCAGAGCACGCCAGGCACTCCTGTCTTCCACTGCCTCCCGCAGTTTGGTCAAACTCATGTTCGTAGCTTTGAGAACACTGTCCAACCATCTAGTCCTCTGGACTCCATGGACAAAGACAACAGGCATTTATCTATCTATCATCTATCTATCTATCTATCTATCTATCTATCTATCTATCTATCTATCTATCTATCATCTATCTATCTATCTATCATCACATCTATCTATCATCTATCTATCTATCTATCTATCTATCTATCTATCTATCTATCTATCATTATTTATTTGACAAAGTAATAATAACAAATAAATAAGAATAAAAATGTGCACCCCACCACCGAGACCATTCCATTGTAACTACCCAACCTCCCAAAATTTCAACACCTCTTGCGATGGTTTGACCCCCTTTCCGCTTTTAACAGTACAAATTCTACAAACACCCTCCATATCTCCTCAAAATCATTTCTCCTGCATATTCCCTATCTTACCTTAATGGCACATGTTAAATTATCATTAATAGCTATATCCAACACCTCTTTATACCATTCTTCCATTTTATATTCTGCTTGCCCCTTCCACTTCCTAGCTATAATAACTCGTGCAGCTGTCAATAAATTTGTGAGCAAGTCCTTCCTAGCCTATATACTTTCCACCCCATCGTAAATTGATTATAATGCTACCTCTGGACTTTCAGTCAGCTTTAACCCAGTATAGTTTTCCTCTTGACCCACACTTGCTAGATACGGGACCAAGCAGTTCCCCCCTTTCCTCACTTTCCCAGGGAAAACCCACTCTTAATCTCTAAATCAGAGCAAACAGCAATCTGGAAACCCCCCAAATTGCTACCTGCTCCGGTTGAGCACTAAAGAGCAGTTTTCCCCCAGGGGAAAGAAGTGAGACAAGAAGAAAGCTTTCGTTTTGCTGATTGCATGAACTGGTGCAGAAACCCCGCATTCTCCAAAGTACCTCTCCAGGGAGAATTTCCTGAAGATAGAGTTGACTTGCTCAAGATCCAGCCCCTCAGAGTGGTGGGAAGACGAAGAGGAAGGCAGCGAGGAAGGTCCATGAGATTGCCTGTCCTGGAAGTCGTCTGGAAAAGGGGGTGCAGGAAAAAGAAAAGGAAGGGGGAAAAAATCATGTTCCAGTAGCAAGCACCAAAGCAAAATAAAACCATGGATGCCAACACAAGCATCTTTCCAAGGTCCTCTTGGCCTTGCCCTGCCCTTTTGCCCTCATGTAAATATAGGAGAGGGACGCGGGTGGTGCTGTGGGTTAAACCACTGAGCCTAGGGCTTGTCGATCAGAAGGTCAGCGGTTCAAATCCCTGCGACAGGGTGAGCTCCCATTGCTCGGTCCCAGCTCCTGCCAACCTAGCAGTTCGAAAGCACGTCAAAGTGCAAGTAGATAAATAGGTACCACTACAGCGGGAAGGTAAACGGCGTTTCCGTGTACTGCTCTGGTTTGCCAGAAGTGGCTTTGTCATGCTGGCCACATGACCTGGAAGCTGTATGCCAGCTCCCTCGGCCAATAACGCGAGATCAGCGCCGCAACCCCAGAGTCGGTCACAACTGGACCTAATGGTCAGGGGGTCCCTTTACCGTTACCTTTATGTATACAGAGCCTGTCGCTCCCTGGCAGAGCTACTTTGGGGGCAGAACGTCCCACTTTCAGACCCCAGCTGAAGGGTTAAAATGGATCTCAGCTCTAGGTGGAGCAGAAGGCTTCCCACTGGGACCTGGTTGGCCACTGTAGGAGCAGAAAGCTCTATGCTTGTGCGTGCATTGGTTTTATTTGTGTAGATCAGTGCATGCTGACCAAAACATGGTCTTTGCAGTAAGGCTCTGTTCCGATGGCATGAGTAGTCACGATGACCGGCAGATTCTTATCTGCTGCAGCCTTCATCTGCCTTCACACCTGTTGTAACATACTGCTTGATATCTTCTGCCTGTTCTGCTGTTGAGGACTTCTTGGGTCATTCTTTGTCTAGCTCCTCCCCTTTGACCTTACCGCCTTGGGTGACCCTGCTGGGAGTACAAGACTCCCGACAGCTTCGCTCACAAGGGTCATAGGGACGTGCAAGGTAATGATCCAGCGAGTGAGAACCCACGACTGGGAAACACTGGCCTGCGAATGCTCCAATTGGAGAACAGCCTTTACCAAAGGTGTCATGGGCTTTGAAGACGCTCAAACTCAGGACAAAAGGGAGAAATGTGCCAAGAGGAAGGCACGCTTGGCAAACCCTCACCGTGATCAACTCCCACCTGGAAACATATGTCCCCACTGTGGAAGGACGTGTGGATCCAGAATTGGCCTCCACAGTCACTTATGGATTCACTGTTAAGTGATCGCTCTTAGTTTGTTATACTCTTAGTTATACTCTTAGTTTGTAGAGATGGAAGAAAATGTTGTGTGGGGAGCTAACTTGGAACGCTCTGGAAGCCATTGGAGCTCCCACCACTCCTGACCATTTGGTCACAAACTGCCCCCCACCAGCTGCTATAACTGGGGCCTCTGATTTTTGAGGCAAGAGCCTTCTGCAAGTCCTTACCTTCCAGCTCCAAAGCGTCGCAGCCAAAACTGTCATTGTCATCTTCGGTGAGGCTGGAAGTGAGGAAGAAAGATTATTCCGCTCTCCCTTTGATGACTTTCTACACATTTAAGGACTCAGCTAGCAGAAGAAAGTGTGCAGTGGAAAGGAGTCTAGCTTTGCTAACTGCCTGAAGTGGCTGATGAAAGGGCCAGTAGATGCCAAGGTCTAAGAGGATGTCGTTATCACCATCAGTATTATCATTAGTATTTGTTGTTGTTGTTTAGTCGTTTAGTCGTGTCCAACTCTTCGTGTCCGACCCCATGGACCAGAGCACGCCAGGCACTCCTGTCTTCCACTGCCTCCTGCAGCTTGGTCAAACTAATGTTCGTAGTTTCAAGAACACTGTCAGTATTATTATTATTATTATTATTATTATTATTATTATTATTATATATTTGTATCCCACCCTTCTCCCAAGTTTGGATTCATTGCAGCTCCCAACATTTAAAAACATCATTAGACAATATAAAGTCATAAAAATAAACGAGTTAAAAGCAGTAATTGAAATACATTCAGACACATTTAAAACTAGCAATTAAAGTACCGTTTGCCCGGACAGAGGAAAGTCAACAATATGGGCACAACCCCCCCCCCAATGTCTGTCTGTCTGTCTGTCTGTCTGTATGACTGTCATGTCCCCACCAACCATGCCTTTGATATTGCTGGAACTGAGAGGTGGGATCTTAGAACCCAGGCAAATCTGTATAGGGAGATGTGATCTTTCAGCTAGCCCAGGTTAACATCTGGAGGAGGAGGAGGAGGAGGAGGAGGAGGAGGAGGAGGAGGAGGAGGAGGAGGAGGAGGAGGAGGAGGAGGAGGAGATCTGCGGAGGAGGAATGAATCACTGGCACGGGGTGGGGGCAAGTCAGGCGGTTTCCTATGGGAGGAGGACCCTGGTTTCCCCCAGAAACCTTGAACTAGTTCGGCTGGCTCTTGCCCGTTCACTTCTTCCCTTTGAAGCATTGTGGGAAACTGCTGCACACACAGAGAACGTCTACCCTCATATCCAGGCGCTCTCTGCGTGTCTGTGGGTTCCTTTATTCCACGACGCAGGCAAAATGTCACCAGTTCACCGGTGGCAAAGCTCCCATCTCAGGAAAGAATTTCCAGGGACCTCAGAAGCAGAGGCAAAACAGAGTTGCCCTGATCACCTTGTCGGATGCAATCTAAAGCGTTCTGACAATTCCATACAAGCTTCCCCCCCAGGGTGTGTATGTGTGCGTCTTTCACTAACTCAGCACCTAGAAGCAGTATAAAAAGACAGCCGTGGTCTCAGAGAAGTAGGAGAAGGACGTCCTCCGCTGACCGGCACCTGCTCCCAGCTCACTGAGGACCACACTGGACATGATGTGCAGTTATGCGTATCATTCCCCCAACGATTTAAAAGGAAAGGATGCCTCTGGGGGCTGGAACTGAAAGTGGAAGAGGAGCCAGCAGGGATCGCAAACACTTTCCACAGGGGCTGCTTTCCTACTTAAAATTTCACCCCAAGTGGGTGTTTTCCTCCCCAGGGAAACAAAAATGCTAACTTTTCTGCTGTGAGAGAAAAAGCAACCGTGTGTGTGTGTGTGAAGAGTTGAGTGCTTGTGGCCACAAACTAGCAACTGCTATTCAGCTCCCTCCGATAACCAACACGTTCAAGGTGATGGAGCAAAAAGCTTTTGGCGTTCGGGACAAAAGGTGAGCGAGGGGTGACGTGATAGAAGCTCATAAAATGATTAAGTAGATAGAGGAAAGTTTTTTTCCCTTTCCCTCATAATGCTAGAACTCATGGGCGTCCGAAGAAGCTTAAATCTTGGGAGGTTCAGGACAGATAAAAGAAATCGCTCCTTCATGAAGCACATCGTTAATCTATGGAACCCACCTCTGCATGATGCAGTGACGGACACCAAGCTTTAAAAGAGAATTTGAACAAATTAACCCTCAATTGCAAAGCAAAAGATTGAGAGGTTGCTGGGGAGCACCTCGGCAGGCATGTCGGATGGTGCCCCTGGGCACTGGGTTGGAAAGCCCAGCCTAACAGGCACAGCAGCACTTACCTGTGCGGGGCATCTTCTTTGGAACGCCGGAGGATGGAGTCGTTTCCTGGGGGCTCTGGGGTTGTGGACATGACACTGGGGTTGCGGTTCCGTAGGGTTTGCTGCGTCCCAAAAGGCAAAAGCAAAACATCAACAGGGCAAGCCTATGAACACCTGCTCAGAGACCAGCCTCAGTGAATTCGAGGGCATTTACTGGCAGGCAAATGTGATTGCAACCTAGCTGTAAGAATGCTCAGTTCAGTTCTGAGGTGTTGAGTTTTCTATATATATTTGGCATACCCACAGAGGACATTAAGGTCTACAAATAATAACATATTGGAGATCCCAAGTCACAAGGTGGCTAGGCTGGCCTCGACCAGGACCAGGGCCTTCTCAGTACTGGCCCCGACCTGGTGGAACGCTGTCCCAGGAGACTAGGGCCCTGTGGGATTTGTCATCTTTTCGTAGGGCCTGCAAGACAGAGCTGTTCCATTTGGCCTTCGTACTGACGCAGTCTGACCCTCACGGTTACCCTCCCCTAAGGTTTTATTTCATAATGGTTTTATCTTATTCGTAGATTTTTAATTTTAAAATTGAATTTTAACATTGTATTAATCTGTGTTTTAACTGAATTGTTTCTTTTATATTTGTGTTGATATTATTTGTTGTTAGCCGCCCTGAGCCCAGTCTTGACTGGGCAGGGCGGGGTATAAATAAAATAATAATAATAATAATAATAATAATAATAATAATAATAATAATAATTATACTGAATATTCTCAAACCGCCAAAGCATAGAGATCAACACTGTGCTATTTCCCATTGACCTCTCATGGATTTTATTTACTAGCATCATCATTCAGAACAACAACAACAACAACCACAACCACAACAATAACAACAACTTATACCCTGCCCATCTGACCGGGCCTCCCCAGCCACTCTGGGCGGCTTCGATATTAAAAACACAATAAAAGATCAGACGTTAAAAACTTCCTTAAACAGGGCTGCCTTCAGATGTCTTCTAAAAGTCAGATAGTTTTTTATTTCTTTGACATCTGATGGGAGGGCATTCCACAGGGAGGGTGCCACTACCAAGAAGGCTCTCTGCCTGGTTCCCTGTAACTTCACTTCTCGCAGTGAGGGAACTGCCAGAAGACCCTCGGAGCTGGACTTCAGTGTCTGGGCAGAACGATGGAGGTGGAGACACTCCCTCAGGTATATTTATTATTATTATTATTATTATTATTATTAGGTTTTGCCACGGCAACTCAAAGTGACTTGCAATATTTTAAGCACACAACAAATGTGTCTCCATTGAAACCTCCATTAAAACCAGCCTGGTTAAAAACGAACGTTTTTGCTAGGCACCTAACAGTATATAATGATGGCACCAGGCGAGCTTCCTGGGGAGAGCATTCCACAAGCAGGGAGCCACAACAAAAAAAGTCCTGTTTTCATGTTGCCACGCTTCCAGATCCCTCGTGGAGAAGGCACATGAAAAAGGGCCTGTGGTGACCGTCACAGGATCTGGGTTGGTTCATAGGAGAAGAAGTGGTCCTTAAAGAATTGGAGTCTTGAGCTGCAGAAGACTCAAGCCCAGCTCTTGAGCCCAGTACAGTGGTACCTTGGTTTACGAACTTAATCCGTTTCGGAAGTTTGTTCTTAAACCAAAGCGTTCCTAAACCAAGGCGTGCTTTCCCATAGCAGCGGGGGACTCAACTGACAAATGGAACGCACTCAACAGGAAGCGTTCTGCTTCCAAGGCAAAGTTCACAAACCAAAACACCTACTTCTGGGTTTGGAGCGTTCTTAATCCAAGTTGTTCATAAACTAAGCTGTTCTTAAACCAAGGTACCACTGTACTATCCTCCACCAGATGTACTCCAGCACAGCCAGTGGTTGGAGATGGCAGGAGCTGAAGCTGGGAGAGGACCAGGCTGGGCATCCGAACCCAGGCAGTATAATTCATGTTTTGCTACTCCAGCTATAGAGGGAAGGCATCCTTTTTCATTTACCGGGGACAGCATTTCCTACAAACCACCAGCAAGGCGCCTTTGTTCTCTCTGACCAATTCCCTCCGCCACTAACTGCCAACCTGCTGTGCCGCTGATCGCATTGTGCCTAATGGGATGTCTGCCCTGAGAGACAATGGGAAGACATCTGCACACATTCCTGACCCAGCTTTGCCTTACAAACATGAAGGGCGTGAGGAACTGCGAGGAATCTGAAATGTTTTACTAAGAATAAAGTAAAAAAAGCAATTGCAATGCAGTGAGGTAAGGATCCCCGCTTCTCTCCCCCCGCTGCTAAGTTTTAAAACTAAGCTACGAGACAGCGAGAGCCCGGTGAAATAGCTTTAAATAAACATAACCCAGCGGCGGGATGCATTTTAAGAGGAAAGGTTAATAAAGTTCTAATATAGGAAATATGTTAGGAGGATTAAGGTTGCTGGCTGGCGAGGCCTCCCTTTTTCGTAGGGGTTGGAATCGTCGCCGGAGCAGAAAGCCACCACATTATAGGGGGAAGGTCACGGAAGCGCTGCCCCCACAAGCTCCTTACGATTTTGCCAACTTCGCAGCTGCCCACCGAGTTGCTGATGGAAATGGGATTAGAGGAATTGGTGTCTGCGTGGCTGCTGCTGCTGGCCTCACCCTTGTCTTCGTCGTGTCCTCGAACTGCTGGGCTCACAAATGACAAAAGCGGAGGAAGTCAGGGAGGATGAGAGAGACGCGAGATATTGGCATTAAGGCCCGCTTCGGTGGAAATAATTCTGTGCAAACAAGATTTCTATCACATGCGATTATTGCTCTCGTTTGGTTCACGGCAGCAGCCCCAACCCCTCGCGGTGCTGCCGTTATTATTTTTCTCTGTTCCGTGGTGCAAAAAATCTCCCTCACTTCCTGAACTTTCCCCACCACCTTCCTCTCCGTTCTAAAACTTCAGGGCTGGAGGAATGGATCAAAGCCAGTCTTCCGCAGCCTAGTGCCCACCATTGGTCACTGGACTCCAACTCCCATCAGCCCCGGCAAGCGTGCCCAATGGCCAGGGAAGATGGGGAATGTAGGACAGCAACATTTGGAGGGTCCCAGGTTTGGAAGGCTGCCCTAAGCAGAAACATATGCACCTCTTTGGGCGCAGATGTTTCACTCTCGCAAATCCATTTCTTAAAGTGCTCCTTCTCCCACCCCCAAACAATCAACATGAATTCAACAACTTCTTTTTTCAGGACAAATGTTTGCTTAAAGGTAAAGGGCCCCCTGACCATTAGGTCCAGTCGCGGACGACTCTGGGGTTGCAGCACTCATCTCGCTTTACTGGCCAAGGGAGCCGGCGTACAGCTTCCAGGTCATGTGGCCAGCATGACTAAGCCGCTTCTGACGAACCAGAGCAGCACACGGAAACACTGTTTACCTTCCCGCTGTAGCGGTACCTATTTATCTACTTGCACTTTGATGTGCTTTTGAACTGCTAGGTTGGCAGGAGCTGGGACCGAGCAACGGGAGCTCACCCCGTCGCGGGGATTCAAACCGCTGACCTTCTGTTCGGCAAGCCCTAGGCTCTGTGGTTTAGATCACAGTGCCAACTGCATCCCTTAGAATGTTTGCTTAATCACACCCAAATACTGGATATACAGGTGGACATCCATCTGTCTAAAAAGCTACACTAATTCCTCTTATCCAAGTGTTTGTTTAAGGACGGGGGTCTCATTGGGGTTCTCCCCTGGGCTCGACACCTGTCTTGCTTCTGTGTAGGAATGTTTCAGCTCCAGAGTGACAGAAAGCAGACCTGAGTCAAATGCCGGTCTGTTTTAAACGATTCTCAAAAAGTGTTTGCTATCAGGGAGGGATATATATATATATACACACACAAATATATATATATACACACATTGCAGCTCTTATCTTTTGGGAGCAAGTTTCGTGCTTGCTTGGCTGGAAACGTTAGTTAGAACAAGGGAAACAGCTTGAGCATTAACAGGGAAGACGGACGAGGCAGGGAAGTTCTTTCTCTGACCTTGATAATCTGGTGCTCTGCTCATACCGACGGGGGATTTCGCTCTTGGCAGCTGGAAAAGGACAGAAATGAAACTGAACTCAGGACACAAGCTAGGATTGCTCATGAAAAGAAACACCTTTCAGGCTTTATCAATGCCAAGGGGAAATTCTATAATTTTTTTGGGGGGGGGGGCAGAGAAGCATAAGGATCAACCGCACTGCAGCTCCTGTGCTTTGTGAAACTGACTAAGATTGAGTTCACGTGAATGTTAGAGAACAATATTCCGTCAGTTCCACAAACGGAGGGCTTATAAAAATTATGAGCATGGTGGGAAAGGGGAGAGAGAATAGCTGTCAAAAGGAAGCTCACACACAGTTATCTCATGGAGAACACGACCACGGGTGGAGGTCATTGGCTTGCAAATGGATCTAACAAATTCATGAAGGACTGACCCATGGGCTATGGGCAGCAGTCAGAAATGAGTCAGAAGCTGTGAGCCATGAGACGGGTCAGTAGCCAGAAGCAATGATCAAGGCAGAGCCAAAGGACAACCAATAATGGATGTCTTTAAAAGAGGATTGGACAAATTCATGGAGAGGAAGCCTATTGATGAATTGGAGCCAAGATGGCTATGATCTGCCTCCACGGTCGGAGGCAGTGATGCGGCCGAATACCAGGAGGGGAGAGTTGCTCTTGTGCTCATGTTCTGCTCCCTGGTTGGCCTCTGTGAGAACAGGATGCTGCACTCGATGGGCCATTGGCCTGAGTCACTAGGGCTCTCCTTAGATCCTTAATTTAGGGCTCTCCTTAGGTTCTTAATTTCAGGAACATGCAATGCTCAGGATGATCTCTTTGCTCACGCAAGGCTCAACTGGAACAGGACTCCCTCTTTTATACCTTCCTGCCCAGAAGGATCCAATGGCAAGCCTGTGTGGTCAGGATCAGTCCAGAAGGCTCCTGCCTGCTGTTTTGTGGTTCACCACTTGGGGCAGCCACATGCAGACCCACCAGTTCCTAACAGCCCATGAATGGATTTAAACCACAATAAGTAAACAGGACCGCCAAAGTTCTAAGGCATTAAAGCTGTGATCACTGTTGCCAAGAAACAATGGACAATGGTCCGGAGATGGACTTTACATTTTCATGTTAAGTGGTTTGGAACAAATGTTTGGAAAGGCAATGCACAAATGTATTAATACTACTGCAATGTACTCTACATGGGGTTGCCTTTGAAGGTGACCTGGAAACTACAACTAATCCAGAATTTGGCAGCTAGACTGGTGACTGGGAGTGGTCACCGAGACCACATAACACCGGTCCTGAAAGACCTACATTGGCTCCCAGTACGTTTCCAAGCACAGTTCAAAGTGTTGGTTCTGACCTTTAAAGCCCTAAATGGCCTCATCCCAGGATACATGAAGGAGCGTCTCCACCCCCATTGTTCTGCCTGGACACTGAGGTCCACCTCCAAGGGCCTTCTGGCGGTTCCCTCACTGCGAGAAGCGAGGTTACAGGGAACCAGGCACAGGGCCTTCTCGGTGGTGGCGCCCGCCCTGTGGAACGCCCTCCCACCACATGTCAAGGAAATAAACAACTATCTGACTTTTAGAAGACATCTGAAGGCAGCCCTGTTTAGGGAAGTTTTTAATGTTTGATGCTTTATCATGTTTTAATATTCTGTTGGGAGCTGCCCAGAGTGGCTGGGCAAACCCAACTGAATGGGCTGGGTATAAACAATAAATTATTATTATAAATTATTATTAATACAGTTGTTGTTGGCATTCGTCTGTCTCGAGAGAAAATGGAGTGCAAACCAATGAAGTAAATGAGTGCCTTAAACCATGATATCCAAGCCATAGCCCCTTTGAAAACCTCTTGGGTAGGATGTGTGCTAATGAGATCATCAAGGCATGGGGTGGGCGGGTAGAGATCTCCAAACTGGACTAGGCTAGCAGATTATGGTAAATCCTGGCAATGTTTTAAATGGAACCCTAAATCTAAAAAAAGCCCAGTCTCCCCCCCCCCCAACTGTGGCTAAATTTGTCTTAGTGAAACTTTTTGCAGTTTCCCACAGTGGCAGAAGATTCAGTCAATCAAGCAGAATCAAGGACTTCAAGCACGTTTCCCTGTACACTTGAATGAGTAAAAAAGACAAGGTTTAATTTAACTCTGAATTAGGTAGCTAATTTTCCTCTGGATCTTGGCTGTCTTCTCCCTATTATTCTTTCCACCCAATGGGAACTTTCCCATCAGCCTTCTGCTGTCTATCAGCTTTTCCATTTGCGCTGGAGCTTAAAGGATCACCCCAATTTTCCAGCTTTTCTTTCTTTCTTTCTTCTTTTTTTTGCCGTTTCAACTATCAAGAAGCCAGAGAAACACTGCATTCCACAGAATGCAACAGAGGAATGGATTTCCTGCTCCTAAAATATGGCTCTCCACAGAGTTGGCCCAACTGCACCATACTGACAGTTGTTTGTAGGTTTGATCCATGTATGCTCATTGGTATAAGAGATGCTGAAACTCACTATGAATTCCTCCCTTGTTCTTTTATAATGGCAATGGCGCCCACCTGAAAAGTGCTGGAACTGAGTTATGGTGAGTTCCAGCTGAAAAAAAGCCCTGGGCACTCTATCTGCACTTCCTGCATTCTCCATCCAAAAGGCAGGATATTATCAATATCATGGCATCCATGCTTCCCTACCCTCAAGATGATTCTCTGCAGAACATGCCCCAGTATTGCCTTCCCCAAGCTGGTGCCCTTCAGATGTTTTGGACTACTACCACCAGTTTCAACCAGCCAGCTGGGGCTGTTGGGAATTGTTGTCTGAAACCTTTGCAGAGTACTACCGGTAAGTTGACCAAGGGCATCTTACATACCTGCCAAGTTGCTGTCAGAGAAATAAGGGACCGGGCCGGAAATAGCAGACCGGAAGTAGCGCTGCCGCCATTTTGGAACTGGGCGGAGCATACTCAGAAATGACTTTTGATGCTGCTTTGCCCAGTTCCAAGATGGCCGCCGTGCCAGAAGTCGCACTGCAGCCATTTTGGAACTGGGCAGAGCAGCATCAAAAGTCGCTTCTGAGCATGCTCCGCCCAGTTCCAAAATGGACGCTGCGCCAGAATAAACCGGGGGGGGGGGAAACAAAAAAATCTGTTTTTTCAGCTAGGAACAGCTGGGAAAACGCGGATTTCCCGGGGAAAACGGGAGACTTGGCAGCTATGATCTTAAAGGTCTTAAATCATGACCTTCGGCCTCTGAGAATTTTGCCTTGTGTTGGAACATACTTGTATTCCCTTCAAGTTCATCCTTCGGATTCGAGGCTGATTGGGCAGGAAGAACTTGCTGTCGTCTGGCGACTCCTCAGAGGTCGAGGAATCGTCTGCCTCCTGGCCGTTGATCCTGGGGCTGGGAGCTCGAGAAATCACAGTGAGGGGCAGATTCCTTGGTAAGCTCTGGAAGCAAACAAAAGGAAGTGACCGGCGAGCTCAATGTGGCTCCCTAATTAGAGTTGCAGTCCTAACCTCACATACCTGGGAGGAAGCCTCTTTGAATTCGATAGGACTCAATTCTGTGTAGACACGGTTAAAGTTGCCAGTAGGAGACCATTAGGAGAAACTTCCCAATGGTAACAGCTGTGGAAGTGGTTGTCCCAGGAGCCAATGGGATTTAGGCAGAGGCTAGCCACCATCTGGGATGTGGTGGTTGCATCCTGCATCTGCAGTATCTTGTACTGAGCAGGGAGGTGGAATAATCGACCTCCAAGGTCCCTTTGGGCTCTAGGATTCTAGCATTCTAATACTGCACTTCAAAATAATTCCTCCAGTGCAGGGGTGAGGAGCCTGTGGCCCTCCAGATGTTATTCCACTCCAGCTCCCACCAGCCCCAGAGAGTAGAGTCAAATGTCATGGATAATAGCATCATAGAATTGTAGAGTCAAAAGGGACCCTGAGAGTCCCTACGGAGGCTGGTGAAGACAGCACAGGATATCGTGGGCTGTCCCCTGAGTCCACTAGAAGAGCGAGGAACATTCTCAGGGATGACTCACACCTTGGCCAGCACCTTTTAATCTCCTGCCCTCAGACAGGAGATATAGAAGCATGATAAGCCACACCAACAGTTTCTACTCACGGGCCGTGAGGCTGCTGAATGGAAGACAGCAACATTGCAGCTGACGTTCGGGGTTGGTGGTCGTACGACAGCACACAGAGTGTAACAAGGACTGAGAGATTGTGGGGTGGGGGGCTCATTTGATCTCACTGTAAACAAGTGGTACAGTGACAATAAAGTATTTCTATTTCTATATTTCTATCTAGTCCAACCCCCCTGCAATGCAGGAATCTCAACTAAATCATCCCTAGCAGATGGCCATCCAACCGCTGCCATTCAAAACCTCCAAGGAAGGAGAGTTCCAAATATGTGGATCATGAAGTCCTAGGTTCGATTCAAGATGTTCCCAGAGCCCTCTCCTAGTCCTGCCCATTTTTGGTCAGTGCCATCCTGCTTGGAGGATATTCTGGACCTAGGACCCCGGGAAGGATTCCTGATGGTTGCAGGTGCATGGATGCTGCATTTGCACGTTAGGATTCTCACTGCGTACTTAAACAAATATTGGCTGTAAACACCCCCCTCCCCCCCAAAAAAATATCAATGTGTGATGTGACCCAGAGCAAGGAAACAGAGGAAGAACCTCCACTGGCTCTACCTGATCAAAGAAGTTGTCCTTAGAGAGACGCCTAAGTTTGCATTCCAGGTTAAAGATGCAGGCTTCCTTCCGGACCACCTCGATTCGGAGTTCATCATTCTTTTCCTCAAGCTCCCGGATCTGCTTCCGGTACTTATCCTTCTCAATCAAACACTGGGAATACTGGGCTTGTGCCTCATCCCGCGTATGGAACGCCTTTGAAAGCAAAGAAAGTCAGGTGACCCCTTTGTGCAAGAATGCCAACTTCTAGCCACACAAAGGCCCGAGATTTCTACTTGCCTGTGTCTCTCCAACAGGTTAAGTGAGAAGCGTTGTCACAGTTTAAAGGCACATCCCAGCCAGGAAAAACCACTCCAGGGCCAATGAGAGGGGGCATGGCTTGGGGGGAGAGGGTGTGGCCTAGGGAGAGTCCCAAGGGCCAGATAGATTAGCTGCTTTTGGCCCCCAGGCCTGAGATTTCCCACCCATGGTACACAGGATATTTATTTTTTATTTTAATGTATTCCTATCCTGCCTTTCTCCCAAACTGGGATTCAAGGCAGCTTACAAGATTCCGAGACATCATTACCGGTATAAAAGGCAAAGCAGTAGTTTGTATTAAATTAAAAACCAAAGTTAAAATGCATCAAAACACATTTAAAACCAGTATTAACATCCAGTTTGCCCTGACAGCAGCCCAGTCGGTTGGAATCACCCACACCTTAAGTTTCCAAAGGCCTGAGCGGGAAGGTCTTAGCTTGCCAGCAGAAGGATGACAGAGAAGGAGCCAGGCTGGCCTCTCTTGGGAGGGAATTCCACAAGCTGGGAGCAGCCAGAGAAAAGGCTCCCTCTTGGGACTTGCGCCTTGGATGTTGATGGGACTGAGAGAAGGTGCTTGCCGGAGCATGTTAGCACCCAGGAAGGTTCGTATAAAGAGATACAATCTTTCAGGTGGCCTGGGCTCAAGAGACAGGGCTTTATAGACCAGAACAAGCACTTTGAATTGAGCCCAGAAGCAGAAGAGGAGCTGTTGAAGTTGCTTTAACAGGTGAATAACATGCTCCCTGTGACCAGCCTCAGTCAGCAGTCTGGCTGCAACACTTTGGACCAGCTGAAACTTCTAAACACTTTTCAAAGGCAGTCCCACGTAGAGCACATTACAATAGTCCAACCAGGATGTAACTAAGACACACGTCACAGTGGATATATGGGATGCGGCACAGAGCAGCAGTGGTGAGAACTGACGGTGCCAACAAGGAAAGATAAAGAAGGGGGATGTCAGGGACTGGACTGAACAAGAGGAATGGGAAATGAGCCCTCGGTCTGATCGGCTCCTCTCAGAAGAGGAGGAGTGGGAAGTTTTGCCCTCCCTGTCTCCAGCAGTTTCAGGAGGAGAGGGAGACAGGGATGATGTACAGCTGAAGGAGGAAATGCCTAGTTACGGGATAGTGGAGGAGGAGGAGGGGGAAGTTAGAGAGCAGACCGCAGAGACCTCCCTGGAGAGTGTGGGAGACCCTCCTAGTCCAAAGGGTCACAGGTCCCTCCGCATTCAAGAACAGAGAATGCGGAGGGATGTGAATTTTTCAGAATGTTGTGGGAGATGGAAGAGGAGGGACTCAGAGTAGCCAACGTCTCCTATGCATGGAGACATGAATCTTTTGGCATGCAACCTGATGACTGAATAAAAAGCCATAAAATATGAACTGTTTGTTCTTCTTGACCCTGAGGCTACCCGGGGGAGGAGAGGATACTCCACGCCTGACAGGGAGGCATCATTCCACAAAATGTTTCGCCTCCCTCTTCCCCACAACCAACGGGAGCTGCAAAAGTTCCTGTAAACCGCTTGATTGGCGGTTAGGCTTTTGGTTGTTGAATCAGTTGGAAGAGGGGTGTGGCATCCAGATGCCTACCCCCCACCTTTGTTGCTCCACATAGAAGTAATCCGTTAAAGGAATCCCGGGGCTTACGCTCTTGTCCTTACAACCCCGCCATAGGCGGGGATGGAGGGGCCAATTATAAGAGTACGAGCCTTGGGGTACATTCTTGGAAACAGAGAGGAGTGAATGCCTGGCCTCAGCTATCTCCTCTCCCAGGGGTGTTCACTTGACTTCCCTTTAGGAAGTCGGAGCTGGTACTGTCCAAGCAGACAGTGGTGAGTCCTGTCCCAAGAGGGCAGATGATGTGAGTCCTGTCCTAAGTGGACAGATGATTGAGTCCTGTCCCAAGTGGACAGATGAAGTGAGTCCTGCCCCAAGAGGGCAGATGATGTGAGTCCTGTCCTAAGTGGACAGATGATTGAGTCCTGTCCCAAGTGGACAGATGAGTTGAGTCCTGTCCACAGTGGACAGATGGAGATAGTCCTTCTTAGGGAAGAAGGAATGGTTAACCAAAAGCCTAAGCCAACACTCAGATTAAAATTTGTATTTAAATAAAGTTGTGGCCTAAATTAATGCCAAAAACCAAACCTAAATTTTCGTGTTTTGTTGTGAGTTATTTTAAGGGAATTTCTGGTAAGCCTCGACACACAAGAACTCTCTGCTCGACTCTCACACCGATTCCTTCCCTGACTTCTCTCTCACCCTCCTTCCCTCCCTCCCCAGCTCTTGTGGTTCCAAGTACCTGGTCTCTCTCCTTCTCCACTTCTTCCAGCTGAATCATCACCGTGTTCATCCGATGCTTGTACATTTCGCAGTCCTTCCCCAGAGTGGAGCACTTCAACTCCAGTTCTTGTTTCTCCTCGAGGTACTACAAAGGAATCAATCAATAAACAAACACAAGGCACCAAGGCGATCGATGAAGGTCTAGCCTTCTCCAAAGCGGGGAACCCCTGCTGATCTCCGCATGTCAGGGCGCCAGCTGGCAGCAAGGCATGAGGGTTTGAGGGTGCAGTGGTACCTTGGTTCTCAGACGCCTTGATACTCCATCAACTTTGAACCCAAACATTGCAAACCCAGAAGTAACTGTTCTGGTTTGCGAACTTTGTTCGGAAGCTGAACATGCTCTGTTTTGCGTGTTACGCTTCCATTTTGAGCTGACAATTTGAGTGTTACGCTGAGGTCTGTCTGTTTTTGCTATTTATTTTGTGTTTTTGTGGCTTTTTTCTTTTGTTTGTGTGACTGTGTAGAACCCAGTTCAGTTCAGTTACTTATTGATTGATTGTGTGACTGCAGTACATTGTTGATTGCTTTCATTTTATGGATCAATGGTCTCGTTAGATAGTAAAATCCATGTTAAATTGCTGTTTTATGGATTGTTTTTAAAAGTCTGAAATGGGTTAATCCATTTTGCATTGCTTTCTATGGGAAAGCGTGCCTTGGTTTTGGAACGCTTTGGTTTTGGAACAGACTTCCGGAATGGATTAAGTTTGAGAACCAAGGGACCCCTGTACTGAGTCCCATGGCCATGGTATTTCTCTGAAATCTGTTCACAAGGCCTCGTTGCAGACCGTCCCTCCATTAGAAGAGGTGGTCAATGTTGTTGTTGTTGTTGTTGTTGTTGTTGTTGTTGTCTGCATAACTGGGGCATCCTCTGCACAGTGTGTAAAATGAGTACCACATTGCTGGATAACCAACAAGATAAAATGTTATATGTTGCTTGTGGAATAATTAAGCATCTTTTCAAGATGAAAGGCAAATAGCCTGATGGTCTTATGCTCAGGGGCTTAGTGAGGACAGAAAGCCAGGCTGGCGATCCTTTGCCTGCAGCCTAACACAGTAAAACATGGTGCTGGAGGAGACTCTTGAGAGTCCTGGAGGAGACTCTTGAGAGTCCCATAGACTGCAAGAAGATCAAACCTATCCATTCTGAAGGAAATCAGCCCTGAGTGCTCACTGGAAGGACAGATCGTGAAGCTGAGGCTCCAATACTTTGGCCACCTCATGAGAAGAGAAGACTCCCTGGAAAAGACCCTGATGTTGGGAAAGATTGAGGGCACTAGGAGAAGGGGACGACAGAGGACAAGATGGTTGGACAGTGTTCTCGAAGCTACGAACATGAGTTTGTCCAAACCCTGGGAGGCAGTGGAAGACAGGAGTGCCTGGCGTGCTATGGTCCATGGGGTCACGAAGAGTCGGACACAACTAAACGACTAAACAACAACAACAACAACAGCTAGTGAGGGGGAAGAGGGAACCGCGTGTGACAGCACACAGCAGCTGGCTTTGTGCAAAAGAGTTGCCAAGTGAGGGCAATGATAATTCTTTTCAGCTCACCCACAGTTCTGGTTTTGATGTGAAGAGGGTGCACAGGAATGGAAATCTTGCCCTGGCCTTAAAAATGCCATTGGGCACTTTGCTGAATGCGCAACACCTCCTACCCCGAACCGGTAGATCTAGATTAAGCTTCCTGCTTCCGTTCTGAGCGCCTCTTGCTTCCCACCTCACCTTATCTCGGAGGTCCTCCGCATGGCGGATCTCTTCCTGAAGATTAAAGATTTTGTTGACCAACTCCTGTCGATCCTCCAGGGCCTCTTTGCGGTCGTGTTCTAGAATATCCAAAATGGCTTTGTCTGAATCCGGCAAGCTGGGCTTCCCAGCCTGAAAGACATTTGTGCAAAAGGCGTAAATAGAGGCCAATGGTGGGTGGAGGGATCAGGGGAAGGGAAAGAAGAGAAACAGATCACAGGGAGAAAAAGAAAGGCAGGTCTTTCTTTAGATATGAGGCACCTTCAGGAAAAACAAACAAAGAAACACCGTGCCAATCTCACAGGGCAAAGGCTTCTTTTAAGGGGGGTAAATATTGCTTTTCCATGCTAGATTTTATAACATAGCATTTGATATATTTTAGCCTGCATCCTATCTGGAGGGCATCTAGAAATGCGCACTGTCCGGTGGACTCTGCCTAAGCTCTCCCAGCCCCCTTTCATGGATGCGCATGACACGAGTGACGCAAAATGCACCATCCTAAGGATTCCTGCGTTCTCCAACCCTCCACCCCTTTCCCCAGGGGGTCTCTGTGCACATGCAATCCCAGCGAGAGATACACATCATGCTCTATGTTCAGAAAGCATAAGCTCCACTCAGCCCAGGCACTTGTCCCTGCCAGCTAAAGCCACTGTCACATCTTTGCCTTTGGGAGGAATGGGTTTTTTAAAAAGCTTGCTGGGAGCCTGCACCCATGCGCTCCTTTTCTTCAGATTTCAACACGCTCTTCAGGCTAGAAGTAAAATCTCAGCGTGGCAGGAAGAGGAGCAGCACCAGCAGCTGCTGCGAGATTAAACCTGCTATTAAGCATTATGAGATTTTCTGTTTTTTAAGGAGAAAATTTTACAGGCCGTTTACCAACACATCCGTCTTCAGATGCCAGGACAGGTGATTGCAGGGTACATATAATCACAGAGGTGGTGGAGATGTAGCAGCCCAGAATGCATTAGAGAAAAGCCTGCAGGAGTCTATAATTGAAGAGACACCGGCAGGTGCATTCTACTGAGTTCAGACCCTTCCTGCATCTAGCTCAGTATGGTTTGCACGGATTGGCAGAAACTCTCCAGGGTTTCAGGCAGCCGGTATCTCCCAGCCCTACCCTGGGGGGTTGCAGATGGGACCATTTGGGGTCACAGCAGATGCTCTTCCACTGGACTATGGCCCTAAAGCGTTGGGGTACATCCGTGTGATAAACAGAGATGGGCAGAAAGCTCCAACTTTTCAAACTTTCTGCCAAACAGGGTTTGGGGAGGGGCAAAAGATGGGTTCAGTTACTCACTGCTTCACCTTTCTGGGCTGCCCCCACCAATGTTTTGCAGTGTGGCCTTTCCCAAAGTAGGCTAGCATCACCCATAAGGGGCTTCTGGAGGACAAACTGTGTCCACCCCATGGAAGGACATGTGCCATTCCCCCCCCCCCAAGAATGCTCCTTGGAACAATGATACGTGACGACGATGCGCCATTGCTCACACGGTCAAATTTGGTTAGCTACTCTAAAGGTAGGGACCCAGGTGGTGCTGTGGTTAAACCGCTGAGCCTAGGGCTTGCTGATCAGAAGGTCGGCGGTTCGAATCCCTGTGACGGGGTGAACTCCCGTCGCTTGGTCCCAGCTCCTGCCAACCTAGCAGTTCGAAAGCACGTCAAAATGCAAGTAGATAAATAGGAACCACTACAGCGGGAAGGTAAACAGTGTTTCCATGTGCTGCTCTGGTTCGCCAGAAGCGGCTTTGTCCTGCTGGCCACATGACCCGGAAGCTATACGCCGGCTCCCTCGGCCAATAATGCGAGATGAGCGCGCAACCCCAGAGTCGGTCACGACTGGACCTAATGGCCAGGGGTCCCTTTACCTTTGCTCTAAAGGTATTTATGCAGAAGGTTGTGGGGTGTGCATTTATTTATTAGATTGATTTAAAATGGCCACACCGGGTATGAGGGCTGCATTATTTCTATCCTGGAGGCAACATGCGGATAAGCCCTCAAATGTGTCCTTTGTCCCTTAGGTTTTAAAATTGGATTGTTAAAAATATAAGGTTTTATGGACGTGCATGAATAAGTTCAATATAATGGAACCAAGAGGAGGGGGGAGGGAAGTCGATCAAAAAGAATATGGTTTTTGATTTTGTGTTGTTCTTGCTTTTATTTTTGTTATTTTTTGGAAAATTAATAAAATGTCAACAACAAAAAAGTGTCCTTTGTCCCACAGGGCAGGGCTTGAAAGCACAAGCAGAGAGGTTTTCATGCAGAGCCATTTGAGGAGAGGCGGCTGAATCAGGCCAGTGGCCCATCTAGTCCAGCATCCTGTTCTCACCGTGGCCCAAACAGATGCCCAATATGGGAAATCTGCAAGCAGGATATGAGGACGAGAGCAACTCTCCACCCCTTCAGTTTCCAGCAACTGGGATTCAGAAGCATCGCTGCCTCTGACTGGAGGCAGAGCATAAAAATCACGGCTAGTAGCCACCCACAGCCCTCTCCTCCACGTTTCTGGAAAATTACGCTGCGAACAGTCCCCCAAAATCCATGCCTGAAGTCACCATCCCTGCTGCCGACTTCGCAACTCTTTCCCTCTCTCTCATCAGGTGTCCAAAAATAATCTCATAAACTGGGAGTTGAAAGGTCCAGATACGTGACAAGCAAAGAATAAAAAGTATTCACTTTTTAAAAGTCCCTGACACAGCCATACACTGCTCTGCTATGAGATCTCAGATCCAAACCCCACAGAACTCTTCATCCTACGCACTTCTTCCCCCCCCAAAAAAAATTAAGTCCCGCCGAGTTCAAGGGGGACGTGAATATCTCTGTGTAGTTGTTTTTCTACTGCACTCCTGCGTGAGCCAATCTGTCTGGCTCCAATTAATTACAACTTTATTTCTCCACTGCTTTGTTTCCAGCTTGTGATTAAGCTCAAGTTAGTCATGCTGATTAACTGATTAACGCTCTCACTCTTCCAAATTATTAGTTGCAATGCATCTCCCGGGAAGATGGCAGAAGGGAATACAGGGAGGGTCGTTTGAGATGGAAGGTGGAATGTGCTGAAAATGAATGAGCCAAAGGGTTGCTGGGTTACCCGAGAGGCAGGCTAAGCACATGCCTAGGGCACGAGCAAAGCAGCTACACTGAAGAAGAACATTTAGAAAGAAAAAAAAGAATTTGACATTTGATATTAAAAACAACAACAGAGCATTGATGTCATCACGGGAAAAATCAGAACTTTGTTAAGAGTTTCTTGCACTCCAATGAAAATTCTTTCCCCATTTTGCTCTTCTCTCCTTATTACTTGCTTATCCCCACCCAAAACCAGGGGAATCATACTAATGCAGATTGAAATGCAGTGGTACCTCGCTAGGCGAACGCCTCGCGCAACGAAAAAATTGCAAGACAAAAACGTTTTGCGATTTTTTGGCAGACTCGCTAGACGAAGTTTTCTATGGACGCGCCATAGAAAATTTCGCAAGACGAAGCAGGGCAGGGGCACCGCGAGGAGGAGAAAGTCAGACCAAGCCTCCTCCGGGGAGCCTGCCCACCTCGCGCTTCCACTGCCGCCATCGCCCGGCTTCCACAGGGACATGGCGATTGGTGATTGCCGGCGCCGCACCGAAACGGCTGCCGACAGCCGAGCAGCAGCCGGATCCCCCTTCACTCTCACCTTAAGCCGCCGTGCACAGGAGAGCTGTGCGCGAATGGGAGAGCGCGAACAGGAGAGGCCAACCAGACAGCCTGCCTGCCTGCCTGCGTGAGAACGGGCTGTCTGTCTGGTTGGGCGCGAGGGTCCGGCTGATGGGGAAGGAGGGAGCCTCTCCCTGGCCCTCCTCCTGCTTCCCCCTCCCCAGAGCCTTTAAACCTTCCGGCGTGGCAGGTGAGTTGGCGCCTTTTGTGCGCCTTTTTTTTTTGCCCATAGGAACGCATTAATTAAATTTAAATGCATTCCTATGGGAAACCGTGCTTCGCAAGATGAAATTTTCGCGATAAGAAATGACTCGTGGAACGAATTAATTTCGTCTTGCAAGGTACCACTGTAATGCGAACAAATTGAATCCTGCAATGTGCTGCAGTAAATCTACGTTTTGCTTAATTTTTTATTTTTAAATTTTATTTTACTGTTTAATAAATAATAATGATAACAACTTTATTATCTGTACCCCTCCCATCTGGCTGGGTGGCTTTCAACACCTATAAAAACACAATAAAAGGTCAAACATAAAAAAACTTCCCAGTACAGGGCTGCCTTCAGGTGTCTTCTAAAATTTGTGTAGTTCTTTATCTCCTTGGCATCTGGTGGGGGGGGGGTGGAGGGGTTTTCCACAGGATGGGTGCCACTGCCAAGAAGGCCCTCTCTCTAGTTCCCTGTGGCTTCACTTTTCACAGTGAGGGAACCACCAGGATCTCAGTGTCTGGGCTGAACCTTGACTTGGGCTGGTTAAACAATCTATTAAAACAACTCCTTCAGTAGCACCTTAAAGACCAACTAAGTTTTTATTTTGGTATGAGCTTTCGTGTGCATGCACACTTCTTCAGATACAGTGAAATGGAAGTTTCCAGGCACTTATGTAGAGAAGGGGTAGATGAAGAGAAGTGCCTGGAAACTTCCATTTCACTGTATCTGAAGAAGTGTGCATGCACACGAAAGCTCATACCAAAATAAAAACTTAGTTGGTCTTTAAGGTGCTACTGAAGGAATTTTTTTATTTTACTTCGATCCAGACCAACACGGCTACCTACCTGTAACCAGAACTATTAAAACAACCTTTTAAATGTGTTTGTGGGAGGGGACTGTTGGTTGTTGCTGTTGTTATGATAGGTCTTTTGTGTTTTCAATATGTATTTTTACGATGTAAACCACCCTGTGATCTTTAGATGAAGGGCGGTATATAAATTTAATAAAAATAACCAGCCATGAGCCAGAAATTAATCCTTGCTCACCTGAATTATGGACTGTAACTCCTGGATCTTGGTCTTCAACATCTCATTTTCTCGCTCCAGTTCAAAGATTTGTTCCCTCTTTGGTCGGTTTTCAATGTCGTTCTTGAGCTTCAGGGACTGATTTCTCTCGAGCTTACACTCCTCTTCCACTTTGTTCAACCAGTGCTTCAGCTGGTCAATCTACCAGTTTGTGTATGAGAGAGGGAAATAAGCAAAGAAACATCAAATAAAGGCTCCTCCCCTAAAACAAGACTCCACCCTGGTGAATGGTGTGCACAGCCAATGACAAGCCCTGCCTTTAGACATCAGATTCATTTAGCTTTTGGACTTAGGGTTTATTAATACCCGGAATGTGTTTCTGTTTTATACCATTTTAACTGCTGTTATTTCCCCCCAAAAGAATCCTGGGAACTGTAGTTTTGTGAGAGTGCTGGTACTTCTCAGTTGGAGATCACTAGATTTCCTAACAAAACATGGGTCAGGGCCGTCTTAAGCGCCCCTGGCGCCGTGGAGCGACAGATCCCTCCGGCGCCCCCCACCCCATTTCCCCTCCAGCACCCCCCCGCCCCGTTTCCCAGTGCAGTGGGTGGGCGGGCGGGGCGTGCAGCACGGCTACCACAGGCGCTGCTGCGCGGTGGGTGGGCAGGCACAGTGCGGTTGCCGTGGGCGCAGCTGCACGGCGGACCGGCGGACTGGGCCGCCAGCGGGCGCAGCTCACGGCGCCCTCCTGGTGGGCCGGCGCCGTGGTGCCCTGCGCCACCCAGCCTGACCGTAGGGCTGGCCCTGACATGGGACCTTTGAGAGAGAATGATTCATAAACCAGTGTAAGGGCACACCCACAAGGTTTTAGCTAGGGTACATTGGGAATGGTGGGTAGGAGCTTCCTAACAATTCCCAGCACCTTTAACAAGCTACAGCTCTCATGGTTCTGCTGTTCAGCAGTGGAATTTGCTACCAAGGAGTCAGGGTTCAGGGAATCCTATCCCTCCCATTGTAGGATGCCAAGAAGCAGATAACCAAGAAGAGTTCTTACCAAGTAGTTTATTCAATATTCACAGAGAGACACGAAAGAATGCGGTCTCTCTGATTCTACGTCACCCCTGCACCGGCTGATCTGCGCTTTCTGCCTCTGAGCTTTCTATTCCCCTACTTTCAAGGCCTGCCAAGTTCTGGGAGGGGGGGGGGTCAGGAATGCTTTCCAAGGACACCGAATCTGTCAGCTGTCTCTCCCCTGGTGCTTCTTCTTCCTGCTGCTCTCCCAATATTTCACAGCTTCTCCCCTCTGCAGCCTCTGAACTATGACCCTCTGCAAACCACTGTTCTAAATCCGTACTGTCCTCCTCTTCTCGGGAAGGTGCAGGAGGAGTGGTGGGGGTGGTCCCCACCATTCCTCCTCAGTCCAGTCCCTGACATAGATCAGCATAGATCAGAGGTAGCTAATGCAGTGCCCTCCAGGTTGGACTTCATTTCCCATCATCTCTGACTTTTTGGCTATGACTGATGGGGCTGACGGGTGTTGGAGTCCAACAACATCTGGAGGGCCACAGGGTCTCCATTTCTCAAATAGGCAAAGCAGGTATTTGCAGCCAGATATGGAGTCAAAACAGCCCCGCTTCTCTTCCCGAAATGCCTGAGCGCCTCTCTCACCTCAAGCTGGAGGTCCCGGCTTCTCATCACCGCCATGTTTTTCTCTTCGCTCAGCTGGGCATACCTCATCGCCAGGTTGTAGTTTTCATCCTTCACCTTGACGAGCTCATCGTTGTAGTTGCTCCTTTCCTCTTTCATCTTGTTGTACCTCTCCTGGAAGGTCAGCAGCTCCTTCAGGTTGAGCTTGAGCTGCTTCCGCTCATCTTCCAGCTGGCGGGATTTGGCCAGGAGCTCGCAGCGCTGGGCATCCTTGGTCTTGACCTGCTGCTGCAGCTTAATGATCTCATTCATCAGGAAATGGGTGAGGCCTTCATGACCCTCTTCTACTGAAATGGAAAGGAGAAGGAAACAGGGTACCAGGGCTACGTGGCTCGACAGGGTTACATTGCCGCAAGTGAGTAGCAGAGCATGGGTCGAGGTGGTGAAGAGAGAACCAGGGTCCCCTGGTCCAAACAAAACAGAAGAATCTAAGAGGAGCCTGCTGGATCAGGCCAGTGGCTCATCTAGTCTGGCATCCTCTACTCACAGTGGCCATCCAGATGCCTGTGGGAAACCCATAAGCAGGATCCCAGCCCAAGAGGTT
This sequence comes from Zootoca vivipara, assembly GCF_963506605.1. Lineage (NCBI taxonomy): Eukaryota > Metazoa > Chordata > Lepidosauria > Squamata > Lacertidae > Zootoca > Zootoca vivipara. Next base: position 51,535,044 of record NC_083289.1, read on the forward strand.
TCCAGCAACTGGTATTCAGAAGCATTACTGCCTGCGACCATGGAGGCAGAACATTGCCACCATGGTTAGTAGCCATGGGTAGCCCTCTCCTGCATGAATTTGTCTAGTCCTCTTCTAAAGCCATCCAAGTTGGTGGCCATCACTGTCTCCTGTGGGAGGGAGTTCCAAAGTTTAACTGGGTTTATTTGGAGAATCAAAGCCCAATGACCCCAGGCTGGGGGGTGCAGGATGCTTGGTGAGAGAAGGACCCTTGGATTGATTCAGCAGGGCAGGGCTTTGGATACCTAGATGTCACTGGACTCCAACACCCATCAGCCCCAGCCAGCCTGGCCAATGGTCAAGGATGATGGGAATTGTAGTTGAGAAACATCTGGAGGGACCACCGACCACACAACTTCCCCACCTGATTGTCCTGCTCCTCTGATCCTCATCCCCACTTTGCCAGCCTTGGCCCCATCGGTGCTCTGCGTAAGAACCGGGAAAGCTCGTGCAGACCTTTTTATTCACGATTTCCCTTGCAATGATTCTGCTTCCCCCACTGAGCCCTGGTAAGGCTGAATCTAACTTACCAACAATGGTGGAAAATCGGCGTGTCGGCTCCTTCCCTGTCACCAGTTTGTACAGTTCTGGGTAGTAAAATTCTAGACTTTCTAGGAAAACCACATAGCCCCTCTCTCCTTTCGTGTGGAGGATGTCCAGCAGCCGACCTAGAGGGAGACCAAGACACAGGACATCTTGATGAGACGAGGGAGGAGAACTCTGGTTTCATTAACTTTCCAATATAATTTGAAGAGGGTGTACAAAAGTGGCCCAGAAAGTTTGAAATGGATATCCGTATCTCCTTCTATATCTAAAGCACCTTTCCTAGGGCTGCTATACGTCTGGATTTCAAAGACGAAATTGGTGTTCGAAAGGCAGTGTTTGTCCTGGATCTTAGGCAAGTCAATTAAAAAATTGTGGGTTTTTTGGTGTCTTTGTAAAAAATAGCTCAACAGCTCTGGGATTTGTCTAAAAAAAAGCTCAACAAGTTTCGGGGTGTCCTGTTTAGAAATAGAAACCTACCTTTCCCCAACATGCAATTTACAGTTCCCAAAACACTAAATATCTTTCCCAATGTACCCTGAATAAAGTCACTGCGTCTTCAACCACTTCCTATCCATTTAGAATTGCAGATAGTTTTGACAATGACTTTTTCTGGTTTTCAATGGTCAACACCCTATCCCAAGGAGAACCCTTGACGACAAAGAATCAAGTGGTCCTGTTCCAGAGACAGCTTTTCACTTGCTGTAACCCTACCAGGAACCCTGAATTTGGTACAAATGTTCTGACAGAAGACTGGTGCCATTGTAAACGTCTGAATCAGCGTAGCTGTGGGCACCTGGTTGTACCTGCTCGATTGATTTTGGAGAGCAGCATTGGCGAGTTGAGCACCTCGTCCTCATCTTGCTCATCGATGACTTTACACTGGCGCAAGTAAGGGGTCAGCTTGGCTGGATTGATGTAGCGGGTCAACATGTGGCGATTGCACTCGACGTTCTCCCAGAGGGCATCCACCTCATCCTTCAGGGTCTCCATACTGGGGTCTTCCATTTCTGATTCTATTCCCTAGAAAGCGACGGTGAGAGGAAGAGGATGGACAAGTTTACCCTGTTGGTAAAAATGCATCAACGGAAGGCGCGCATGAATTTTATCAGGAAAGGTTACTCTGCTTCCATGTGAACTACCGGTAGCAAAACAATGAAAAGGTAAACAACCGTGAAGTGCAAATATTTAAATGTATATGCACCAACAACTTTCCCATATACAAAGAGATTCAAAAATGTGTACAAAATCTCATGCTCGAAGTCTTAAAAGTCCAGTATAAAGTGCAATAATCAAGTCCGATAATCAAGTCCGATAATAAAGTGCTTTATAAAGTAAAGAGATTTTACTTTCTTGGGCTCCTTGATCACTGCAGATGGTGACAGCAGTCACGAAATTAAAAGACGCCTGCTTCTTTGGAGAAAAGCAATGACAAACCTAGACAGCATCTTAAAAAGCAGAGACATCACCTTGCCGACAAAGGTCCGTATAGTTAAAGCTATGGTTTTCCCAGTAGTGATGTATGGAAGTGAGAGCTGGACCATAAAGAAGGCTGATCGCCGAAGAATTGATGCTTTTGAATTATGGTGCTGGAGGAGACTCTTGAGAGTCCCATGGACTGCAAGAAGATCAAACCTATCCATTCTTAAGGAAATCAGCCCTGAGTGCTCCCTGGAAGTACAGATCGTGAAGCTGAGGCTCCAATACTTTGGCCACCTCATGAGAAGAGAAGAATCCTTGGAAAAGACCCTGATGTTGGGAAAGATTGAGGGCACTAGGAGAAGGGGACGACAGAGGACAAGATTGTTGGACAGTGTTCTCGAAGCTACGAACATGAGTTTGACCAAACTGCGGGAGGCAGTGCAAGACAGGAGTGCCTGGCGTGCTATGGTCCATGGGGTCACGAAGAGTCGGACACGACTAAACGACTAAACAACAACAACAATAAAGTGCTACGATGTATCACACGTTCATATCTCTTCCCATGCGTTCTTATCTCATCCGACGGGCGGCTAGCTTCTTCCCCGTTTCACAGGAATGGTTTCCTCAGGGGGCGGACTCTTTCTTAAGTAATAAATTTGTATAAATTCATATGATGCACCATAAATACTTATACATTTCTTTAAAACATTGTACAGAAATACCACTGTATTGTACAGAATACCACTGTATTCTGCTCTGGTCAGACCTCCCCTGGAGTACTGTGTCCAGTTCTGGGCACCACAGTTCAAGAAGGATACTGACAAGCTGGAACGTGTCCAGAAGAGGGCAACCAAAATGGTCAAAGGCCTGGAAACGATGCCTTATGAGGAATGGCTTAGGGAGCTGGGTATGTTTAGCCTGGAGAAGAGAAGGTTAAGGGGTGATATGATAGCCATGTTCAAATATATGAAAGGATGTCATATGGAGGAGGAAGAAAGATTGTTTTCTGTTGCTCCAGAGAAGCAGACACGGAGCAATGGATTCAAACTTCAAGAAAGAAGATTCCACCTAAACATTAGGAAGAACTTCCTGACAGTAAGAGCTGTTCGGCAGTGGAATTTGCTGCCAAGGAGTGTGGTGGAGTCTCCTTCTTTGGAGGTCTTTAAGCAGAGGCTTGACAGCCATATGTCAAGAATGCTTTGATGGTGTTTCCTGCTTGGCAGGGGGTTGGACTGGATGCCCCTTGTGGTCTCTTCCAACTCTATGATTCTATGAAATGTTTAAAATTACTCCCCTAAGGTTCATGTGTAAAAGGTTAACAAGACTACCGAAGCTCACAATTTTCAAAGATTGATGAAACGCAACAGTTACTTACTGCTGCTACTCCATGTGAACTAGGGCTGGAGATTTATCTCAGCCTCACCAGCAAGCACGAGGGTGCACCTCGGCTGCCACATTCTCACCCCAAAAGCCCTCCAAAAATATCCACCATTGCTAGGGTTGCCAAGTCACGAGCATCCCAAGACCTGAGATTTCAGGGACCGAACCTGACACCTAAGGGAAGCCCCTTGTGATTCCTCCTCTGCACTCCCTCCCATCACTTAGCCTTGGAGATGGAGGTTAATTGGGAGAGAGGAGGCTGGAGTATTATTTTAATACTGTTGATGACTCTAGTAAGTTTTTGACAACCCTAGAAATTTTGGTGGATTTTGATATTTTTAAATTGCTTTTCATATTTTTTTCTACTATACCAGGAGTAAGGGTCTATATTTCAGGGGGCAGGTGGGCTAGTTCCTTTTAGATAGATGTTCTGTCTGTCAGGTCTTTTGTATAAAAACACACTTGTCGTTTGTCAAACAGTAATGACCAATAACAAAAAAAAAAAACCTCAAAGGCATAGATAATGGATAGCCTTGCCTGAACGTCTTACACAACACAGACAAGTGGTGAGAGGTGAAGCGAAGAAAGATTGGTTTGAGGAAACATGTTTTTAATTTTAATTTTCCTTTATTGATAAGGATCCAGAATTGCTGGGCCCTCTGCTGCTTTAACATTTATGGTGTTACATTCATGTGACTAAACTGATTTTTGGTGCTATTATTTCCCTTGTATCCCTTGTATCCAGTTGGATCCCTTGTACTGCAAGTTTCCTTCCTTCCTTCCTTCCTTCCTTCCTTCCTTCCTTCCTTCCTTCCTTCCTTCCTTCCTTCCTTCCTTCCTTCCTTGGGTGAAAGGAAGCTGTCTTCACTTCAAGCAAGGCTGCAAGAAGATATTCAAAAAGCTCCTAACACATTTCAATTTCAGCACATTTGCTCTCCGGCAGTATTCTATATTCTATAGCCTCTGATTTGAGTGCCACTTAAGGTACAACGCGACACCTTGCGAAAACTACTCGAGTGTCATGGAAACGTCTCAGCGTCGGTTGCAAACCACAGGTGTGAAGTCATCGACGTGGCCTGACTCAAAAATTGGGGGGGGGAGGGGTATGTCATATGCATGTCTTAAAAGAAGATAACCAGAAAGGGTTTGCTTGCTTAATGACATTTCACACACACACACATACACACACACACACACACACGATGCTTAGCCCTTTTTTTGAGGATCAGCCTTGTCTAATTCAGCTATTGGGTGCCTATGATTTCAAAGTTCTCCACTGCAGGGATGAGACAGACCCTCCGTTTGTTTGCTCAGCGGAGCAATTTTGCCCCCACTGCATCTCTCATAGGGACTAACATCCTTGCAGATTACGCCAAATGCACATGTGCTTCTGCTTGAACAAACCGGCTTGCAGCTAGAACTCTAGTTTTTCTTTTTCAGGAGCAAAGGGCAACTGCATTCCATAGAATGTGTGCCTGTGTGTTGAAGCAGAGGGAGAGCACTCTACACTCCAGGCAGCCACATGGTCCAAGTCAGACCAAATACTTCACTTCGAGAAATGTGAAGAATCAGGGATACGCCCTCCCACCAGATGTCAAAGAAATAATCAACTATCTGACGTTTAGAAGACTTCTGAGGGCAGCCCTGTTTAGGGACGTTTTCAATGACTGATGTTTTCATGTACAGTATTTTTAATCTTTTGTTGGAAGCCGCCCAGAGTGGCTGGGGAAACCCAACCAGATGGGTGGGGTATTAACAACAACAACAATAACAACAAGAACAACAACAACAACAACATGCATCAAGAGACCCAAAGAATAGTTGTTGTTTTAAAACTCGAGGTCTCCCAGTTTAAAGACAGAGGAGAACCACAGCTTCTAAGGGCAGTCATTGTGAGTGACTGAATCTGTGGGAGGTTTCACTGCTTAAAAATGAAGGGTTCCTTGCTGGAGGTTGCACATAGTGGGGTGAGAGAGGTGAAAATCATGCCAATATGTTTCACCTCTGGCAACCAATGTGCCCCTTTGGATTTGTATAGCAGATGAGTCTGGAAAGCCAGGGACACAAATTTTCACGGCCCTCTCGCAGCTCTGGTGCCTCATTTACCAGAAGCGATGTTATTTTGCTTTAACTCAAAAAGGGTATACTTGATTCCGATCAAACGAAGCCTCCTAGAGCGCAATATACATCAATATACAATATACGTCAGGATGCCTCACCATACTAGGATGTGTAGAACAATAGGCCAAACAGGGCTGTGCATGAGAGAATCGTGTGTCTGAGTTTTGGGCAGCACAGGAAGATAGAGACACAGAGGTGTGCCTTGCTCTGTGCTGGACCCAAATCTGTGAGTTGGAGGCTTCCCTGGAAACCAAATGGAGAAGCAAGATCTCTCTTTGAAAAAAAGGTTTTTAAAGAATACTTTTCAGATATATACATTTCACTGATTTTACAGTCATTTTGACATTTTAAAACTTGACTTCCTTCCCCCTCTTTCTGTGGTTCCTTAAATTTATTTTTAATATCTTCTGCAAATCCAAATTAACTTAATTTGCTCATTTATTCATCTCCTTTAAATATATACTCTTATAAAACTGCAGGTCATTACAATAATCCTGCCAATGTTCTTACATGTTTACAGTTGGTTTGTAAATATTCCATAACCATTTCCATTCTTTAATAAAAAGTTTGTTATCTTGATTTCTTATTCGCAATTTATGCATATTCCACAGGTTTTTGTATCCATTCCTCCTTTGCTGGGACTTCTTCTTTCCATTTTCAGGCAAGTAACATTCTTGCCACTATAGTCGCATACATGAATAAATTTGTATACAATTTAGGTAGTTCTATCCCTATAATGACAAGATGGTTGGACAGTGTTCTCGAAGCTACGAACATGAGTTTGACCAAACTGCGGGAGGCAGTGCAAGACAGGAGTGCCTGGCGTGCTATGGTCCATGGGGTCACGAAGAGTCGGACACGACTAAACAACAACAATCTCTATAATTCCCAAGAGAAAGGTTTCTGGTTTTTATACAAATGTTATTTGTATAACATTTGAAGACAGGAGTGCCTGGCGTGCTATGGTCCATGGGGTCACGAAGAGTCGGATACGACTAAACAACAACAACAATTTTATTTTTCATTTCATTGTATATCGTTTCCCAGTATGCTTTAATCTTACTACAAGACCACCACATATGATAAAAAGAACCTTCTTTCTCTTGGGGTATTAATGCTTTGAGCACCTCCATCCTAAGCTGAGGTTGTACAGATGTGTAAATAAAACCATGTATCCTAATGAAACCATGTTCTCCATTGACCTTCATTCCAAGGAAGCCGAGCCCCAAGAAAGCAGAACAACCCCTGGAATATCTTGCTGTATCGTTGGGGTGTGGGCAACGATACAGTAGGTAAAGGACCCTGGATGGTGAAGTCCAATCTAGGCACCTATGTGGTTGCGGCACTCATCTTGCTTTCAGGAAGAGGGAGCCAGCATTTGTCCACAGACAGCTTTCCAGGTCATGTGGCCAGCAGGACTAAACTGCTTCTGGCGCAATGGGACGCCGTGACGGAAACCAGAGAGCACAGAAACACCGTTTCCTTTCCTGCCACAGCAGTACCTATTTATCTACTTGCATTGGTGTGCTTTCGAACTGCTAGGTTGGCAGGAGCAGGGACAGAGCAACGGGATTTGAACGGCTGACCTTCCGATCGGCAAGCTCAAGAGCTTCAGTGGTTTAGACCACATTTACTTATGCAAATGCAGCTTTTCCGTGGGTGGTGGGGAAATAAAGAAATGGAGAATTAGGGGTGGGGGATGACAGTTGGAAGGTGTCATCCAAGATCTCACGAGATCTCATGAAGGCCCCATGAGATCTCACACAACCTTTAAAAAGCCCAGTAGGCAAGACAGAGGGCTTAAAACTCTTTCTGTGGCAGCAAAACCTAGCAGGGTAAGAGTTTTTGAGGCCCCCCCACCTTGCTTCTTGTGGGAGAGACCTTACACGACCTCCCCAGAGTCCAGTAAGGCAGAGATGGTCAAACACACGTGAGCAGGGCAGTTGCAGAAGTCTTCCTGGCTTTGCACAAGTGCAGACCCAGTGCCAGATTTACGTATAAGCTAAACAAGCTATAGCTTAGGGCCCCACTTTCTTGGAAACCCCCAAAAAATTTAAAGGAAAAAACCCTGGATATACATTTCCAAAATATAAGATTAAAAAGAAACAAAGCGAAACCTACACACATCAACAGTGTTTTGTGTTGTGTAGGCTTCTATGATGTAAGTTACGAGCCCCACCCGCTAGCCTGCTCCCAAAAATATCACTGGTTTGCTCCTTTCTATATATAGGGTGCCTATATTCTGCATGGACTGCTTGCAGGGCAACATGTGCAAATGGTTTTAGATACCTATTAGGTCCATCAATGACCATATAGCATATATTCAACACAAAAAACAGCGACGATTTGCTGTCGACAAAGGACAGCTGGACATATAAAGGGCCCCATGACCTTCAGTAGCTTAGGGCCTCACCAAACCTAAATCCGGCCCTGTGCAGACCCTTGGAACGTAACCCCTGCGTCACTTTTGGGCCTGCTGTATTAAAAAAACAGAAAATGGGGTGGAAAAGCTCCAGTGCAATTTCACCATTGCCTCTCCCACAGGCAGCTCACAGGCCAGCAAAATTGAAAAGGAGAGGGCTGTAGGTCACAGCAAAAACTCTGCATAAAAGCGCTTATGTGGCCATAGAGAGGACTACATGGCGGGTTCACGGCCGTGATTTAACAACCAGAAAGCCAAATTGGAGATGTTCCTGTATAGATCTTGGCATGGAATTTAATTCTATTGACTCCACACCTAATAAATATGAATGCTTTATATCATTAGCTGGGAGAATTGCCCAAACACATATACCTAAGAGATGCCGGTGAGAATTTGCTCTCGGCCTTATTAAAGAGAACAGCAAAAGTATTTCATATCTCCCTGTAAATTATCTGGAGTTATAAAGCGAAGATCCGCCTCCACAGGAAACCACCCCAATGTGGTAAAATGCTAATGAAGCTGACTGATGAAGACAGAAGAAGGGCAGGAAATGATACCACAAGCTAATTTAATACTTTTTTAGTTGATATTTTGTGTTTGTTTGTTTTAAAAAAGAGGGTTTGGGCAATGATCTGAAACCTTTAATTCTATGCAATGCCACCAGCAAACAGTTTTGCTGCAGCACCCGTCAACTTAACCAACCCACTAAGAGCTTGCTTGCACCCTCCCTGGAATAATTATCCACGTCTAATAACTGCTTAACTTTCCTCAGTTTTGAGCCTTGTTAAACAAAGCAGGGAGCAGCTCCACAACTGTAGTCGGAGCAGCCCTGGCAGATCAGATCAAAACTCCATCATCTAAACCAACATCTTGTTTCACAGGAGAGGTATGAAGGCAATGGTCTTAACTTGCTCGCACCCAGTGCCAGGTATTTACAGATAGGCTGCCTCTGCCTCTGGAGGGTCCACTTAGGGCTTGTCTTGTGCCTAGAAAGCAGGGGTCCCAACGGCTTTCTGCTTGTGCCGTTCATGGGTCTGAGCAGTTTTGCCTTTGCCCTTCTGCTTTCTCCAGGGAAACCTGATCTTTAGTGCTGAATCGGAACAAACAGCGATCCACGGAAAACCCAATTGCCGTTTGTTTCAATTTGGTGCTAAACTGTGTGTTTGGTAAATAAACACAGCTACCAAACTTATCCTGGTTCCTGCTGTTTCCTAGTCTTAGGGCAGACCTCTTGCAAGGTTTCCCTCATTCAGGAGCCTCCCCAAACCCAGAGGAAACAGTGCAGAGAATGCACTCTGTCAAGCAGATATGGCTCCTTCTCTGAGCCCTCCTTCTGCTTAAGGATGTTTTGGATTGCAGCTGCAGGGCAGAAATCCCCCCCCCCCGGGGAAGAACTCCTGTGCAAAACACATGGAATTGTACAGGAGCTGCAAACGAGTTCCTAGAATGTCATTGCACAGCTTCTGTGCATTTCAACCAGGTGTGCCCAGAAAGAACTGGTACAGCATGTCCTGAGTCTCTCCAAAATCAATGATTCATGTTTTAAAAAATAAGAAAGATGTGTACATCACCTTTTTAAAAAGAAAAGAAAAGAATAACAATGTTGTCTTATATTCCTGGCTCACCCACTCATGTCCCTAATGAGACTAGATAGATTTGTAGCCTCTGGATTTAGCAAAGATTGACTTACTTCAAAGTAAATGCATTTTCGATCAGGATGTTACTTACGCTTTTCGAGCTAAACAATAATGTAAGTACACTTTCAGTTTCTAATCTATTTTTAAACAGCGTCAGGCTTTGATTGGAGTTTGGGTGTAGCTTCTTCAGCGCTCTGGTGCAACTACATCAAACACAGCTCCTTCTGCACTCCAGTGCTGCTGCACCGAATGGCAAGGGAGAAGGGGAAATGTTGCTAAATAGCAAACTGCAGTAGTACCTTGGTTTTGGAACAGCTTAGTTCTCAAATGTTTTGGCTCCCAAATGCCGCAAACCCGGAAGTGACTGTTCCGGTTTGCAAACTATTTTTGGAAGCTGAACGTCTGATGGGGCTTCCGCGGCTTCCAATTGGCTGCAGGAGCTGCCAATCAGAAGCCACACTTCGGTTTTTGAATGTTTTGGAAGTTGAACGGACTTCCGGAACAGATTCTGTTGTAGGTTTGAGCTTGCTCTATGTCACCAGAACTGCCTCGCCAGATATGTGGCATGACACAAACTCTCCAGCTAGCTATCTTGGCAGCCAAGTTGTATCTTCAGTACAGCTGCATTGGAATGCAGAAGGAGCCGCATTTAAAACCCAGAAGAAAAATGGAGGGCTCCCGAATGTTGGTGAATCAGAATAGCGAATGAAAACACTAAATAAAGTTTAGGAATTGGTGCATTGGTTGAGTTTGCAGACAGCTCTGGCGGAGCCCCAAAGAGCACTAGCAGCATATGGAACAGTGGCAGCGCTGACCCTCACTGACAACTTGATAAGTATCTGAAAAATGGAGGTGGTGGCAAACATGGCCTTTGCCAATGTGGACATCTGCTTCCACATTCAACATGTGACACAAGTGTGAACGCACCTAGCAAAATTTGCCAGCCTTGCATCATCGCTTGTGGTTCTTGCAGAGAGACATTTTTTTTAAAAAAACAAAACATTCAAAAACGGTAGCACTTTTAACAGCAACGGAACCAGAGGAGAAAAGCAGAGCTGAAAAAGTTTGCTGACCCCTGTTCTAGTGTTATGAGAGAGGGAGAGAAACTTTTCTCTATCTGATTTCCACATGCTTTGCATACCTTTGCAAACTTCTATCATGTTGCCTCTAAGTTCCCTTTTCTCTAAACTATAAATTCCCAAATGCTTCAGCCTTTCCTCCATCCCCTTTCTCGTTTTGGTTGCCCTTTTCTGAATCTTTGCCAACTGTGCAACATTCATTTCGAGGCGAGGCAACTGGAATGCACCCAGTATTCCAAATGTGGTCACACCGTCACTTGCTTTAGAATAAAAGGTCCCTATCTTCATGTGGAATGTTGAAAGGTATGGAATAGGCCCCAACTTTATTGCTGGAAATCCTACCATTCCCAAATGGGAGTCATCCTCATCATTTATTTGCATGACACCTTTCCTCAACAAACTGTGCTCCAGGCGGTTCACAAAATGGGGAAAGAAAGTTACATAATTCACTAGTTACAAAATATAACAAAATCTAAATAATCAACAAGGAAAACATATCATTAAGAAATACAGTCATACAGTACCTTGGTTCTCAAATGGCTTAGTTGCCGAACAAATCGGCTCCCGAACGCCACAAGTGTTCCAGTTTGCAAACGTTTTTTGGAAGCCGAATATCTGACGCGGCTTCTGATTGGTTTCTGAACGGTTTCAGGAGTTGAACTGACTCCGAGAACGGAATAAGTTTGGTACCACTGTAGTCCACAAAACTATATATTTGCCTCCTAATTCCTAATAAGAACATCAGAAGAGCCAGCAGGATCAGGCCCATCTAGTGCAGCATACTGTTCTCACAGCAGCCAAGCAGATGCCCCAGGGGTAAACCAGCAAGGAGGATCTGAACACAAGAGAAATTCTCCCCTCCTGTGGTTTCCAGCAGGTCATAGCTGCAAAGTTCTGGCCTGAGAAATAAGGGATTGGACCGGAAGTAGCAGACCGGAAGTAGCGCTGCCGCCATTTTGGAACTGGGCGGAGCATGCTCAGAAGCTACATTTGATGCTGCTCTGCCCTGTTCCAAAATGGCCGCCGCACCTGAAGTCGCGCTGCGGCCATTTTGGAACTGGGCAAAGCAGCATCAAAAGTCGCTTCTGAGCATGCTCTGTCCAGTTACAAAAGGGCCGTCGCGCCATAATAAACCGGGGAAAAACAAAAAAAATTCCGTTTTTCCCCCGGCTGGGGACAGCTGGAAAAACGGGGGTTTCCCGGGGAATACGGGAGACTTAGCAGCTATGCAGCAGATTCAGAAACATATTGCAACAAACACATCATATGTGGAGTGGCCTTGGCCTTAGGGGTGAACCTGAGTTCAACAGAGTGACATCCAGTAATTTGCACTCTATGGTCAAGGCAGGTGGGTGCGCATGGGCTCTACACCAGTTCACACATGCACAAGCTTGAGAGCATCAGCAAGGAGCGTCCACTCACATGCACACAGGGTTCTTCAAGGCAGGACCAGAGGTGTCTGCAATTGGTCTGTGGGCAACTTTCCCCCCAGCTGTGGCCCCTTTTTGTGCACCAATGACTTGGCCCCTGTCCTCCATGCTCTGGTGACCTCCAGCCTAGATTATGGCAATGCGCAAGGCTGCCTTGGAAGATGACACGGAAAGTTCCACTGCTCCAGAACGCAGAAGCCCTTAGATCTGTTTAAGATTTAATATGACTCCTGCTTTAAAACAGCTGTGTTGGTTGCCAGTTCGTTTCCAGGCCCAGTTCAAGCTGCTCACGCTGGTGTCTAAAGCCCTAAAAGTCTGTTTTCACTGCTCTCTGAACCTCGGGTGGGGGTGGGGTGCAGCCCCTAAGCTGTGGAACTCCTTCTGGCACCTTCACTGTACGGCATTTGGCGAATGCTGGAGTTGCACCTCTTTACCCTGGTTTTGAACACTTAAGATGTATATTTTTAGGAACCACTTTATTTCAGTGATTTAAACTGTTTGAATATTGTGTTTTAATACCATAACCCACCCTGAGACCTTAGGGTGAGGGCAGGTAAATAGCAATGATGGTGGTGATGATGATGACAATGATACTACTACTACTAGCAAAAGTGTCTTTCCACAAGAACATGTGTGGCGCTGTCTAGTATGATGGCTCATCCACAGAAGCCTTTCTTATAAAGAGTGGTGTGGTGTACAGTGGTACCTCTGGATGCAAACAGAATCCGTTCAGGAGCCCCATTCACAACCTGAGCAGTGTGCAACCTGAAGAGGTGAATCTGTGCATGCTTGCCACGCGATTTGGCGCTTCTGCGCATGCGCGAATCGCCAAACCTGGAAGTAACCCGTTCTGTTACTTCTGGGTTTGGCCCGTTCGTATCCCGTGATGTACGCAACCCGCAGCGAACGTAACCAGAGGTATGACTATATAAGACAAGTACAAATACCTGCTGGAAATGTAAAGGAAAAGAAGGTACCTTTTATCATATGTGGTGATCATGTAAAGTTATATAAGCATTCTGGGAAACGATATATAAAGAATTGAAAAAAATGTTTCAAATAACTTCTATTTTTAAAAGGCAGAAGCTTTTTTATTAGGAATTGTAAGTACCGATACCCCGAAGGACCAGTGTTATGTACTGAGCTGAATCCTAGAACAATAGGATTCAGAATCAGCAGTCTGATTGGTCCACAGGAGCTACCCAATCCAACTCCAGGTAGAAGTGAATCCGCAACCTGATTGGCCTGCAGGAGTAGCCAATCAGGTGGCTGGTAGAAGTGAATCTGCAACCTGATTGGCCTGTAGGAGCAGCCAATCAGGCTGCAGGCAGAAGTCAATCCACAACCTGATTGGCCCACAGTTGTAACCCTGAAGTAGCCAATCACGCAAGGCCCATTGTGTAAATAATGTATATAAGCAGATGGTTTTGGGAAAAGAGCCATTCTTCTCTTCTTCTCCTTGATGACTATGAGCTGAATAAAGAGCATGAAATTCACTCTCGACTCTGAGTATATTTCAACCAGAAAAGACTTTTTATGTATGCAGCAACAGCTGCACAGATCTTACTAGCTCAGAGATGGAAAGAAGACAAAGTCCCGACCAGAGAGGAATGGCAAACCAAGCTGATGGACTATGCCGAGATGGCAAAACCGACTGGAAAACTCAGGAACCAAGAGGACAAAAGCCTTAAGAAAGAATGGGGGGGGGGAATTATAACTTATTTAGGAGACCACTATGAGCAGATGGAAACATTAGCAGGATTTCAATAACGCTTGTAATGTAGCAATTATTATGGACAATATGGACAGATACAAAATATGGAATATGAAATAATATGAATTGAAAACATTGACAATAAGACCCATGGAGGGGATGGGAGGAAGTCTAGAGATTCAGAGAAATTTCTGAATGTGGATATCTCTTTGGTGTGGTTCTAACTTTACGCTTGTAAAACCAAATAAAAAATATTTTCCAAAAAAGAAAAGAGAAAAGAGTGGTGTGAAACAGAGCTGTGTTCCATCCCCAGCTCTCTTTGGCATCTTTGTCTCCCTGGTACTCTCAGATGCCTTCAGCTTGACTGAAGACAGTGCATGCTTTCATTTGAGGATTGACAGGGGTCCTTCAACCTGGCACATCTCCACACCAAGACAAAAGTGTGGCAGATCCTTATCCGAGAGATGTTGCTTGAAGATGAGGTGGCCTGGAAAGCGCACCCCAAGGAAGCTCTACAGAGGCTCGTCCTGGGTCAGGAAGCTGCCTACACTCCTCAAGTCATCACTGGCTATGGTTGAGGTGGTAGACAATTTTGTCCACCTCTCCATCGATGCTGAGCTGGACAAGTGGATTTGCAAGGCAGCTATGGCAATGGCTCGCCTCTCCAAAAAGGTCTGGGAGAATGTGATGATGCTAATGACCCACCCATACCATGATGAAGGTCTACCAGGCTTGTGTGTTGAGTGCACTGCTTTATGGTAGGGAGTCATGGACAACTTACAACCACCAGGAGTGATGCCTCAATGACTTCCGTGTGCGCTGCGTCAGGAAGATTTTGGGCATCACATGGAAAGACAAAGTCTCAAAAAAAAAGATGTGCTCCCCCAAGCCCTCATTGCTAGCATGTTCACACTCCTGTCTCAGTGACGTCTACACTGGCTTGGTCATGTCCACAGAATGGAAGATGGCAGGATCCCCAAGAACGTGCTCTATGGGGAGCTGGCTTCTGGCACCAGGCAGTTGGCAGACCAACTCTGTGTTACAAAGATTTCTGCAGCCATGATGTGAATCAGCCCTGCCACATAGGAATTTCTTGCAGATGACTGCATGCCTGGAGATAGACAGTGAGGCTGTGCATCCATAGCAGTGACCAGAGGAATAATAATAATAATAATAATAATAATAATAATAATAATAATAATAATAATAATTTATACCCCACCCATCTGGCTGGGTTTCCCTAGCCACTCTGGGTGGCTCCCAACAGAATTAAAAGCACAATAAAACATCAAACATTAAAAACTTCCCTAAACAGGGCTGCCTTCAGATGTCTTCTAAAAGTCAGATAGTTGTTTATTTCCTTGACATCGGATGGGAGGGCATTCCACAGGGCGGGTGCCACCACCGAGAAGACGCTGTGCCTGGTTCCCTGTAACCTCACTTCTCGCAGGGAGGGAACCGCCAGAAGGCCCTCGGAGCTGGACCTCAGTGTCCGGGCAGAATGATGGAGGTGGAGACGCTCCTTCAGGTATACTGGACTGAGGCCATTTAGGGCTTTCTAGGTCAGCACCAACACTTTGAATTGTGCTCGGAAACGTACTGGGAGGAATGATCGCTGGGAGGAGTGTGGAGAGAAGAAATGCTGTGGTGCATCTGCCCCAGCTGCAACAAAACATGTCTCTCCCCTCCCATATCAGCCTCTACAGCCACAGCAGGTGCTGCAACCTTCCAATGGTTTGACATCACCGCAAAGGTGCACTATTCCCAATGGATGCCACCCTTAAGCATAAGTGAGCAGAGTTTTGGATGTGATGCTCACCTGTGTGCAGTTTCCTCTGCGCAGTGAGCTGCATTCCAGCCACATGGAAGCCAGAGGTTTCTGCACATGCATCTCTCCATCCTCCATCCAGGGGCGTCTTGAGCAGATCGCGCGCCCTGGTGATGAGGGGCAGAGATCGCTCCGCCACCCGCCCCGCCCTCGTAGGGCGCAATTGGTTTCCGCCCGGCTTCGCCGCGCGGCGCCCTCCTTTCCAGGCCGGCGCCCAGCTTACCAGCCCCCCGCCGTGGTGCACTGCGCCACCGGGGGTCTATGTAGAGCCGGCCCTGCCTCCATCCATTCAAGGAAGATGCGCTAACATAGTCCAAGGACAGATGCCAACCAAGCAAAAGCCCTTCAGTGTGGCATGGAGAGGTGGGGCCAGGGGGAGGTTCCCAAGGGATGGACATATATATGATGCTGCTTTGAGGCACATTCTTGCCCCCCCTGAGATTCATCCTGCTTGAAGCAAGTAGCTTTGAGCATCCAAATGTAAAAGGATGGGGGAAACGGAAAGAATCGGGAATCAGAACCTGGGGATGGGGTGGGCCAAGGGAGGAGGAATCCAACAAGAGAAAACACAAACAAGCAAAAAGCAAACCAACAACCAAAGCCACAAAAAACCAAGGGCGGAAATAAAAAGAGAATGAGGGTCCTGAGATGGATCTTGGCATCCTCAGGATTAGTGTTAGCTATGAGCATGCAAATCAAAGTAATGGCGCAATAATTTTAATAATTTACCACGGGAATTTAGTGCATCTATTTAAAGGGATTTCAGAAGTCGCGAGCAAGGAGATGAAAGCTTGCCATTTAATAAAGGCTTTAATCTACACACTCTCCGTGTTGTTACGCATAATGATGAGGGTGGGGGGGAGGACAATGATTACAGAGGCAACAGAAGGCAAACGCTTCCAAGTAGCTGGACTTTTTTCTTTTCTTTTCTGTTTTGAACACTGCATTGGCCTCCAGCGTATCCTCTGTTGCCACTTTCCCGGCCCTGTTGCTGAAAAGACAGTCAAAAAAAGGCAAGCAGCTGCAGCGCTTGGTTTGTTTCTCTGTCCTGACTTTGGGTCAAATGTCAGGATGGTCAGGTTCATCTTTGGGGCTGATTTGCGCCCAACCTTGGTTTTGTGGGAGGGCAGCACAGAAAGTGGGATGGATCCGCCTATCTGGGGTCTGTGTCATTTTCAAGAGTTTCTTCCTAAGTCCACCCCATCCCCATTTCTGCACCATTCAGAGAATTTCATTTTTTTAAAAAAAAAAATCCACACAGAATTTTACATTTTTGGCACACAATTTCATCCTGAAATTTGCAAAAAAATGATTGCAACTTTTGAGCTGAGGATTGTACTTCAAAATTAAAAGAGGTGTGAAACCGAAGGATGACATTTAAGATGTGTTACTCCCCACCCAAAGAATCCTGAGAACTGGATTGATTGATTGATTGATTACGGTTCTTGACCAGCACACATAAATATGCAATACATAAAACAATAAAAGAAAAACAGTAATAATCTAAAAATAGGCAATAAATATAGGTTTTAACAATTGTTTAAAAGAAAACTGATTAAAAGGAGTGTTACTACTTAGGGAAGTAGACTACAGCAATTAATATCACTGGATCCTCTTTAGCTATTCCTGAAGATGTTCTGAAGATATTTGAACACTGCTAGTTAGATTAGACCGAATTTTTATGACTCTAGCACAGAATTTGGCAACCTTCGCTGACACATTAGAGTTAGCGTCGGAGAGAAGCCACTCTGTATAGAAATTATCCGAGCGTCCAGGTAGCTCTGCCAGTATAGTGTGGATAAGCTCGCCTCGCACCTCCTCGTAGAAGCAGCATCGCAGAAGTATATGGCCAATAGATTCCACTTCTCCTGATCCGCACAGGCAGCATCTCTCACATAAAGGGATCCATTTGTACTTCCCTTGGAGAACTGCTGAAGGCATTATGCGGTTACGGGCCAAAGTGAATGCTCTTCTATGAGAGGGTATTTCCAGGTGGAATAAATATCTGGCTGGGCGGGCCAAGTATCTCCTTTCCTCCTCAATTAGAAAGTGAGGTACTTTACTCAAATCCTTCTGTCTTTCTTTATCTATAATCCTCTGTTTAATAAGGGTCTTTGCTGTATTAAGATCTGCCTGAGAACTGTATTTTGTTGTGTTGGGAATTGTAGCTCTGTGGGAGTAAACTACAGTTCCCACAATTCTTTGGAGGGGAGCCATCTGCTTTAAATGCACTCTAAATGCATGTTGCATACATAGCCTGTGTGTGTGTGTTCTAATCCACCTGTTAGTCCAGGAAGTGCAATTCTGGGGGTCACTTTGCAGACCAAATTAAATCCTTAATTGACACTATAATGTGCGGGTACAGTGGTACCTCTGGTTACAAACTTAATTCGTTCCGGAGGTCCATTCTTAACCTGAAACTGTTCTTAACCTGAGGTACCACTTTAGCTAATGGGGCCTCCTGCTGCCGCCACACGATTTCTGTTCTCATCCTGGGGCAGAGTTCTTAAACCGAGGTACTACTTCCGGGTTAGTGGAGTCTGTGACCCGAAGTGTTTGTAACCTGAGGTACCACAGTACTATATTGGGTTGGACTGAATGTGTGTGTGTATGCATGGATTTTTCTTGGAGGGGGGCGGTTAGAGAGCAGGATAATGCCCGCTGGCTCCATCTCCTGTGTACATTCAGCAACATTGTGGAAAGAACCTTTAAAAAGCACAATTGTGCATACAGAGTATAAACTTCATACACCCAGAGGGTCCTTCTCTGGGTTATTTATTCCCAACTTCTCAAAGTGGTTTACTTCTTTAAAAAAAATTGAAGAAGAAAACGTTATCATGAAAATTCTTCAGCATTTTAGTGCAAATTTACCCAAATGAACACTTTTTGGGGATCACTAGTACACACATTTTTAAAAGCAATTTCTCCGAATATAATGCATTCTCCTAATATAATGCATATATATACTTGCACACCTCCCCCTGATTTTTGTAAACATCCTTTGGCTGGAGAACAGCACAGCAAATTTCGGATGAGTGCGAATTTTGAGGGACAGTTGTGCTTCAGTTCCCATATTGCTTTGAGAAGTGAATTTGCTAAATTCGGTTTGAACTGAGAACTGGCTCAAATTTCCTCCCGCATCCCTCCTACTCCGGGGAGGACATTGCATGGATGGGGCACCATAATGGGAGAGGTTCTCCCTCCGTGGTCACCACCCTCCTAACTTCAGATAACAGAGGAGGGCCCTCCAAGGCAGTGCCACAAAATAAGTCAGCGAATGCGTCACAAGGCATTCCTGTAGATGCTGCACACCTGTAGGTCTTGCAGAGACAAGGAAGGGAGGCTGGGTGTTCTCTCATCAGCCTTGACCATTGGCCATGCTGAGGCTGCTGGGAGTTGGAGTCCAGCAGCGCCTGGAAGGGCAGGGAGAAGAGGCAGCCAGACTCCTTTTCTAAAGTTCCAGAGATTCTGCAGAAACCCACTTAGGAGCTGAGTCAATGTAAGGGCCTACCTTAGAACCTTGCAGGGAGACACTTCTTGTTGCCGGAGAGCAGTCCAAGAGAAAGGCTTTGCTTTCGGAGCTTTTCAAACCAGCACCTTGTTCCGCTGCTCAGCAGCAGAGCCGCTCTTGTTTTGTCCCACCATCTTGGCCTCGCAGAGCTAGGCTCCTTCCCTTTGATCGGCTTGCACCCCTGAAAGCGTTGCTGCTGTGGAACGGTGCAACGTGCTTCCGGAACCAGCCACCCACCCATTGCTGGCCTTTGCAAACCTGGTGCCTATATTTAGAACGTGGGGGGGGGGGGCAGGGGCCAGCATTGCTTCCCCCTTCTCTGTTCAGAGGCAGAGAGAAGCTCGCAGCAATGCAGCGTGGTTCCTCTTATAAGGGGAAAACCAGAAAGGAAGTTTTATCTGGGAGCCAGAAAATGTCCTTGCCACCTAGAAGGGGGGGGGTTAATAGGGGAGGGGAGCAGCACCTGGAAGATTGACCCCCCAGACCATCAACTGCACACCCCCTCCCCTGATATTTGCCAGAGGGGTGCGATGGGGGAGGAATTTGATTCAGTTTGCATTTAAAGGCAAAACTATCTGTTTCAAAACTACTAAAGCAACACACAAACTGAAGCACGGACATCATTTGAAATCCACATTTCTCTGAATGCAGTTTTCCAGGAGCTGTCTACAGAAATTAGGGGAAATCGTACACACATTAATGAAAGGAGCATAAAAAACTGCATTAGTTTAGGGAAAGCTGCATTGCAAAAATGTGTATCTTAGTCAAAACGGCGTGCAAAATTGTGTTTATTAGGAGAAAGTCACACAAAAACACTCGTGAATGTTTGCCAGGATTTTTTCCCCATGGCAAATTGCTGCAGAAATGTGGATAATTTTAGGTTTGGGAAAAAATGAGAATATGAGAGAATGGAAATTGACAAATTCACCCATCCCCACTGAGACAGCAAGAAAGCAACGTATCACTGTCTAAATGTTCAGGAATTGGTGCTTGATCATTTGGAGTGCCCTTCATGAAACTCATAAGCTTTGCCTCCATTTTAGCCATATTCACAGAATCGTAGAATTGTAGTCAGGGACAAAGAAGAACCATCCTATCCTCCATAATGAGAAATTGCGAGCATGGGTTCGGTGTTATAATGAAACAAACTACAGTGGTACCTCGGGTTACAGACGCTTCAGGTTACAGACTCCCAGAAATAGTACCTTGAGTTAAGAACTTTGCTTCAGGATGAGAACAGAAATTGTGCGGCGGCGGCGTAGCAGCAGTGGGAGGCCCTATTAGCTAAAGTGGTGCCTCAGGTTAAGAACAGTTTCAAATTAAGAACAGACCTCCAGAACGAATTAAGTTCTTAACCTGAGGTACCACTGTACCCCCAAAACTGTGCAAAAATAATCCAAATTCTGTGCTAAGCAGAGGTGTTGTGGTTCAGGATTGTGGGTGGAGGGTGAAGGGATTGAAGACCCAGTGCTATTTCTGCAGCAGAGTCCCCATCTCCAGAGTCCCCGAACTGCCCAATCAGACTGTAAGGAGAGCCTTTTAGCCACTGAGAAGGCGTGAGTGGAGCCAGCCACTGAGGATGGGCTCCTAGGATCACTCTGGAGAAGTCACAAAGGAAGAAGGTCAAGGAGTTGTACTATATAGAATGGTGAAGGGACCCCCAAGGGTCCTCTAGTCCAACTCCTTGCAATGCAGGAATCTCAGCTAAAGCATTGCATGACTGACGTCCATCCAACCTCCATTCAAAAACCTCCAAGTGAGGGGAGTCCACAATATGGTCTGAAGCTAAGCATTTAGGAACACAAAGTGCTTCAGTTCACAAAGTGCAGGTTCTCTTACATGCAATGGAACTTCAAGGAAAAGACAACCTAAGTCACCCTGAGATAAGATATTGGAGCACACCAAAATCATTTGCCCATGGAAATGCATAGAAAATAGTAGAAGATCGATCTGCATCGATCACTGCAATGCATCCCTTATTATGATTCTTGTATAATCTTAGGGGGATGTGTGGCTTCACGGTGGCTGTGAAGGAACTCTGCGCTTCTGAATTTACCACTATGCTACTGGTGCTATGGAAAGCTCAGTTCCTACAAATCAAGCCGACGTCCACATTTCCCTCTTATTTTGCATAATTGATTCTGCATTTGTATACGGCTGCCATGGACTGGCCGGATGCAGAGAGTGGAGGGGGGAACCATCTGGGGAACCCCCAAAGGAACCCCCAGGGGGAAGAAGGCTCAGAGTCAGGGGATTGGTGGTGGGATGACGAAGAGTGATCAGAGAGAGAAGACTGGGAGGAGGAGGTGTCGGAAGCTGTGTCCAGGGCAGCTGTCTATCAGCTCCATCTGGTACGCAGGCTGAGACCCTACCTGCCCACAGACTGTCTTACTACAGTGGTGCATGCTCTAGTTATCTCCCGCTTGGACTACTGCAATGCACTCTAAGTGGGGCTACTTTTGAAGGTGACCCGGAAACTACAACTAATCATGTTCAAATATATTAAAGGATGTCATATAGAGGAGGGTGAAAGGTTGTTTTCTGCTGCTCCAGAGAAGCGGACACGGAGCAATGGATTCAAACTACAAGAAAGAAGATTCCACCTAAACATTAGGAAGAACTTCCTGACAGTAAGAGCTGTTCGACAGTGGAATTTTCTGCCACGGAGTGTGGTGGAGTCTCTTTCTTTGGAGGTCTTTAAGCAGAGGCTTGACAGCCATCTGTCAGGAATGCTTTGATGGTGTTTCCTGCTTGGCAGGGGGTTGGACTGGATGGCCCTTGTGGTCTCTTCCAACTCTATGATTCTATGATTCTAATGCAGAATGCGGCAGCTAGACTGGTGACTGGGAATGGCTGCCAGGACCATATAACACCAGTCCTGAAAGACGTACATTGGCTCCCAGTACGTTTCCAAGCACAATTCAAAGTGTTGGTGCTGACCTTTAAAGCCCTAAATGGCTTCGGCCCAGTATACCTGAAGGAGCGTGTCCACCCCCATCGTTCTGCCCGGACACTTAAGGTCCAGCTCCGAGGGCCTTCTGGCGGTTCCCTCACTGTGAGAAATGAGGTTACAGGGAACCAGGCCTTCTCGGTAGTGGCGCCCATCCTGTGGAAGTGCCTCCCATCAGATGTCAAGGAAATAAACAACTATCTGACTTTTAGAAGACATCTGAAGGCAGCTCTCTTTAGGGAAGTTTTTAATGTTTTATCATGTTTTTAATATTCTGTTGGGAACTGCCCAGAGTGGCTAGGGAAACCCAGCCAGATGGGTGGGGTATAAGTAATTAATAATAATAATAATAAGCTGAAGAGGCAACAGGGTTGAGCTGGAAGAGGCTGGGGCAGAGAGCAGTCCAGATTCAGAGGCAGAAGCAAAGGCTGGTGGGAAGAGGGACAAGAAGCAGAGTGGAGGCAAACTGCTGGAGAAGCCAGGGAATCTTCCCTTCCTGCTGTGACCGCCTCTCCTCCCCACTGGTCTCCCAGAATCAACAGAGACATGAAAAGAGCAGAAGAGAGATTGGTTGTACACAGACACAGTCTCCGATTGCTTGGAAAGAAACCCTGGAGAGGAGGGGACTTATGTAGCTGTGGGAAGACAGGGACCTTCAGTCCTCGCAACTGCCTCATTGGGGCAAGAGCTACTGAGAGGAGTTGGTAGGATCACTAGGCCTGCACTGTTTAGGTTTCATTGAATGAAGAAGTAACTTCACTGACACCAGTGGGGTTTTTTTTTTACAGTATTGCTGACTCCAGATACTGATAATAGTTTTACATAATTATTTTGGCTTTGCTAATCAGGAGGAAGAGTACACAATGAAGGAGGATACTGAGGCCCTGCCTACAACCTCCCGAAATCTTATCCATCTTCTGAGATTACAGCAGATATCACCCACACACTTCCACGCCTGGAAGAAGCGGACCATTTGGATCCCTTCCAGTCAGGATTCAGGCCTCATCATGGGACTGAAACTGCCTTGGTCGCACTGGTCGATGATCTCCGGCGGGCTAGGGACAAAGGTAAGAGCTGTTTCCTTGTTCTGCTGGATCTCTCAGCGGCTTTTGACACCATCGACCATAACATCCTTCTGGACCGTCTAGAGGGCTTGGGAGCTGGGGGCACTGTCATGCAGTGGTTCCGCTCCTTCCTCCTGGGCCGTGTTCAGAAAGTGGTGGTGGGGGATGAGTGTTCAGACCCCTGGGCGCTCACTTGTGGGGTGCCTCAGGGTTCTGTCCTCTCCCCCATGCTTTTTAACATCTATATGCAGCCACTGGGAGAGATCATCAGGGGGTTTGGGCTGGGTGTCCATCAGTATGCTGATGATACCCAGCTCTACCTCTCTTTTAAATCAGAACCAGTGAAGGCGGTGAAGGTCCTGTGTGAGTGCTTGGAGGCGGTTGGAGGATGGATGGCGGCTAACAGATTGAGATTGAATCCTGACAAGACAGAAGTACTGTTTGTGGGGGACAGGAGGCGGGCGGGTGTGGAGGACTCCCTGGTTCTGAATGGGGTAACTGTGCCCCTGAAAGACCAGGTGCGCAGCCTGGGAGTCATTTTAGACTCACAGCTGTCCATGGAGGCACAGGTCAACTCCGTGTCCAGGGCAGCTGTTTATCAGCTCCATCTGGTACGCAGGCTGAGTCCCTACCTGCCCACTGACTGTCTCTCCAGAGTGGTGCATGGTCTAGTTATCTCTCGCTTGGACTACTGCAATGCGCTCTACGTGGGGCTACCTTTGAAGGTGACCCGGAAACTACAACTAATCCAGAATGCGGCAGCTAGACTGGTGACTGGGAGCGGCCGCCGAGATCACATAACACCGGTCCTAAAAGACCTACATTGGCTCCCAGTACGTTTCCGAGCACAATTCAAAGTGTTGGTGTTGACCTTTAAAGCCCTAAACGGCCTCGGTCCGGTATACCTGAAGGAGCGTCTCCACCCCCATCGTTCTGCCCGGACACTGAGGTCCAGCTCCGAGGGCCTTCTGGCGGTTCCCTCATTACGAGAAGCCAAGTTACAGGGAACCAGGCAGAGGGCCTTCTCGGTAGTGGCACCCACCCTGTGGAATGCCCTCCCACTAGAGGTCAAAGAGAACAATTACCAGACCTTTAGAAGGCATCTCAAGGCAGCCCTGTTTAGGGAAGCTTTTAATGTTTGATGGATTTCTGTATTTTAGAATTTCTGTTTTTTTTGGAAGCCGCCCAGAGTGGCTGGGGGAACCCGGCCAGATGGGCGGGGTATAAATAATAAATTATTATTATTATTATTATTATTGTTTGCATATTGTTGCAATCATGAGGTCTAGAAACTTGCCCTTTCCCTGCAAACAGTGCAAGATTCTCAACAGGCTGAATGTCCTGTCCAATATCAAGTTCTGTAGGGGTTTTTTTGTCTTAGAATAGCAATAATACACCTACGGTACCCCTAAAAGCCCTCCGTAGAAGCAGCTGGTATTGATGTCTTGAGCCACACAGGGTGTTGAGGAAAGCTCACACACAACACGATGGTTTTGTGTTTTTGTTTTTGGCTGAAAAATTAACACAGCCCAGAAATGAGGTGGGATTTCCGACAAGCCTATCCACCTGTCATTTCTCATTCTGTTTATCTTCCTCATGGAAGCCTTTAAGTTTCCAGCTTTCCACATCCTTAATTGCTGAGTCAGCTGCCACAGCTCAGAGTCGTAAAAATCTATTTTCAAAGGGTCCAATGGTTTTATTTTCCAATCATAAATATGGAATTTAATTAGCAGCTTGCTGCTAATGAAGTCATTGTGGAAGAGAAGATGGGCAGAGGCACTGAAACTTCAAGCATAAAACGCAAACAAGAAGTGTCATGTGGACACACTTCTGCAGTAACTGGGTTAACACTTTGGGGTCCTTCTACTTTTCAACCAAGGCTTCTTTCACGACCATCTTTCACCCCAATTCCTCTGCCTGAGATCAGGGCCAGATTAAGGTGTGATGAGGCCCTAAGCAACTGAAGGTAATGGGGCCCTTTATATGTCCAGCTGTCCTTTGTCAACGACAAATTGTCCCTGTTTTTTGTGTTGAATATATGCTATATGGTAATATATGGACCTAATAGGTATCTAAAGCCATTTGCACATAACAATATATGTATTTTATCAAAGTAAATGTTGAACTGAAATATAATTAAGAAGAAGTATATTAATAGTGAAATACACGCTGTAGGTTTTATTTTATTTGTTTTTTATCTTATATTTTGGAAATGTACATCAGGGTCTTTTTTCCCCCTTTAATTTTGTTGGTGCCCCCAAGAGAGTGGGGCCCTAAGCTATAGCTTGTTTAGCTAATACATAAATCCAGTTACTGTGATCAGTAACAAGGTGAGAATTGTCAGTTGGAGACACGCCAGTGTGGGAAAGCGCGGTACAATGGTTAGGGTATCTGATTGCAATCTGGGAGATCTGGGCGAGGGGAGCAAGACTTTATGCTGGCCATCAGGCAATGGCTTTTTCCACCTGCCTTGGCTGACCCTCCAGCCCTAGGAGCCTTCATAAGGCAACTGTTTCCAGAGGGAGAACTATGAGGGGAGAGAGACTCTGTTTGCCACTGGGTGGTGGTGGTGCAGTTGCTTCCACCTGCGCTGCCCCACCTTCAGAATAGAGCTGCTGCCCATAGCTGCCAAGTTTTCCCTTTTCTCGCGAGGAAGCCTATTCAGCATAAGGGAAAATCCCTTAAAAAAGGGGATAACTTGGCAGCTATGCTGCTGCCACGGTCATTTTGTGTATGTGCATTTTAATGAGCTGAACAGAGTGAAAGATTATGAGTCATGGGAATGTGGGGAGTGTGCAAAATTCAACAGTGCTTAGTTAATTTTTTGGCTGCTGTTTTGTTGATGTTGTTAATATTGTTTTATAGATTATGAATGCCGTAGTGCTTTGTTAATGTGATAATGTGGCTTTTGTTGTAATTGTGCTGTTTGGCTTTTTTTTTTTAGTTGCTTTGTTAATAGCGTTTTTAGATTGTAATTGTTTTACTGACGATTTGTTAATTAGTCCATATGCTTTATGCCATATTTATGAATTGCTAAGAGCATGAAGCTGATAACGCCAAGGTTGCAGGTTCGATCCCTGCCTGGGACAACTGCATATTCCTGCCTTGCAGGGGGTTGGACTAGATGACCCTCAAGGTCACTTCCAGTTCTACAATTCTATGATGTTATTTTTATTTATTTTTTGTAAGCTGCTGTGCAATTCATTTGAATGAAAAGCACATAGAAATATAATAAATCAAGTCCACACTCTGCCATGAAGCATTTCTATCCCATCTTTTTATTCAAGGAGTGAAACGTGGCTTGCATGGTTCTCCTCCTCCTCTCCTCCTCCTCCTCCTCCTCCTCCTCCTCCTCCTCCTCCTCCTCCTCCTCCTCCTCCCTGAATACACAGAACCCTGTGAGGTAGGTTAGGCTGAAAGGCAGTGACTGACCCCCAAGGTCACCCGGTGAGAGCTTCGTGGCCATGTGGGGGATTTGAACCCTGGTCTGACACACTAACAACTACGCCATGCTGGCCAATCCAAGCCTATCTGTGGTGTCGCGGTGTCAGTTCAATACCAGGGAGCTCTGGGTTCAAATTCCCACTCAGTTGTGAAGCTCACTAGGTGAACTTGGAGCAGGGTTCTTGTGAAGATGAAATCAGAGGTGGAGGGAAACCTTGTAAGCCATTGTGGACTCCTTGGAGGAAAGGTAGGATAAAAATGGCAAGCATAAATAAATGGATCTGCTTTCAGGAGAACACAGAAGACTTCCTCTCGGATAAAAAGGCAGCCTTGTTAAAGCAGCCAAAATCGGAAAAGCCCTGAAAGGTGAAGATGACCAGTATTCCAGATGGATTTTAAAGGGCCCAAATTATCTGGGGCCTGGAGGAGAAACTGTCCTAGGAGGAAAAGTTACCATGTTAGGGGCTTTTTGGAGCAGGGGAGGTAGGCACTTAGTTGCTTGTTTGGCATCTGTCTGTCTCGAGAGGTAATGGAGTGCGCCTCTGGGGGTGAAGTCAAACCTCTGCGTGATCTCCCAGGGGCGCAATCCTGAGTAGTATGTATTGAGGACCTGGGATGGCTGAACAGCAGTTCTGGTGAATTTCTGTTGCAATTGTCCCAGCTGCTCTCCTGGGGCTCTGAGGAAGTACGAGCGCTCCCCACCCTTCACTCAAGGGGAAACTGGAGGAAGCATAGAGAATGTGGCGAGGTGCTCCTCCATATCTTATCATTGCGGCCGTATGGTGACCCACATCTGATGCTGATCAGAACCAGACACATATGTGTGTTTCAAGCTTTGCAGCTGCACCAACACTCCTCTGTCCAATCCCACTCCTGGGATCCGGTTGGCTGCATGTCAGCAAAGTACAGCCATAATGGCACTGGATGAAGTTATCAGCAGGACTGGGGTTAATAATAATAATAATAATAATAATAATAATAATAATAATAATAATAATAATTTATATCCCGCCCATCTGGCTGGGTTTCCCCAGCCACTGTGGGCGGCTTCCAACAGAAACATTAAAATATACTAATTTCTTGAACATTAAAAGCCTCCCTAAACAGGGCTGCCTTCAGATGTCTTCTAAAAAGAATAACAATCATAGAATCATAGAGTTGGAAGAGACCACAAGGGCCATTCAGTCCAACCCCCTGCCAAGCAGGAAACACCATCAAAGCATTCTTGACATATGCCTGTCAAGCCTCTGCTTAAAGACCTCCAAAGAAAGAGACTCCACCACACTCCTTGGTAGCAAATTCCACTGCCAAACAGCTCTTACTGTCAGGAAGTTCTTCCTAATGTTTAGGTGGAATCTTCTTTCTTGAAGTTTGAATCCATTGCTCCGTGTCCGCTTCTCTGGAGCAGCAGAAAACAATATTTCTCCCTCCTCCATATGACATCCTTTCATATATTTGAACATGGCTATCATATCACCCCTTAACCTTCTCTTCTCCAGGCTAAACATACCCAGCTCCCTAAGCCGTTCCTCATAAGGCATCGTTTCCAGGCCTTTGACCATTTGGGTTGCCCTCTTCTGGACACGTTCCAGCTTGTCAGTATCCTTCTTGAACTGTGGTGCCCAGAACTGGACACAGTACTGCAGGTGAGGTCTGACCAGAGCAGAATACAGTGGTACTATTACTTCCCTCGATCTAGATGCTATACTCCTATTGATGCAGCCCAGAATTGCATTGGCTTTTTTAGCTGCTGCATCACAATAATAATAACGGTGCAAAAAGCAGGGAGTAAAGAAGCCGATCACATTGGATTTCATTGCATATGATGCAAGGAAGCGTCTCTGGCCAGCTGCTCATACTAAGCCTCAGCACAGGATGATATTTGGCTTTTAATATTCTATTGGGGGGAACTCTGCTTTTCTGGCTTGGGGGGGGAATCTGTTAGCCCTTACTTACTTACTCAGGCTGAGTTGCACCCCAACCTCTGTGTCCTCCTCTCCCCACCCAGCTGGGTGACTGAGCAAGAGGCAGAAGGTTCCCTCTCAGCCTCCCTGGCATATTTAGCATGCAGCTCTATCCCTGCCAATATCTCCCCGCTGTTTGCCAGCAGCGAATAGCCTAGTTGCTTTAATACCTAGTTATTTTGCTTTCTTCCGGACATTTGGATTTTGATTCCCTTGTTTTATGCAACCGCCACTGGGTTTCTCTAACTGAGATGGCTTCATTCAGATTCCTCTCCTACCACAGCAAGGCTGGCAGAAATAATGGATAACTCAGTATGTGGACGGAAAGATAGAACAGGCGACTGCCTGATATGGGGGAAAGAGGGTTGAAAATTCACAGGAAAGTGATACTTGAAGTCTATGGGAGGAGGGCCAAGCCATAAAACCATTGAAAAATCAACTACTATTGCTACTATTAATACAACTGTTATTACTATTACTTGGTAAAAAAGGTAAAGGCAAAGGACCCCTGGACAGGCAAAGGACCCCTGGACAGTTAAGTCCACTCAAAGATGACTATGGGGTTGTGGCGCTCATCTCGCTTTCAAGCCGAGGGAGTTGATGTTTGTCCACAGACAGCTTTCCGGGTCATGTGGCCAGTAGGACTAAACCACTTCTGGTGCAACAGAATACCGTGATGGTTTACCTTCCCACTGCAGCAGTACCTATTTATCTACTTGCACTTGTGTGCTTTTGAACTGCTAGGTTGGCAGGAGCTGGGACTGAGCAATGGGAGCTCACTTCGTCACGGGGATTCGAACCGCCGACCTTCTGATCCCAAGAGATTTAGACCACAGTGCGGTCTGCACCCCTCACCCACTCTATAGAGGGAATTAGCAACTGCTGTATTACCCACTGCTGTAAAGGGGGAAGTAAGGGGCAGGTGTTCTCATCCACCTGGGAAGGGAGCCATAGCTGCCAAGTTCTCCCTTTTTTTAAGGGAAATTCCCTTATGCTGAATAGGCTTCCTCGTGAGAAAAGGGAAAACTTGGCAGCTATGAAGGGAGCCCATCTAGGAGAAGGAAACCTCTGGTCCTAAACCTCCACTGCCTCATGGAACATCTTTGGGAGAAGAAAAGGCTCAGGAGTAAATTCTCCACAAAACCAGAGTGGAGTCCCTAAGGCGGTTGGGAGGCGCCTTGCATGCCTCCTTCCGGCCACTCCTGCAGCCCAGCTGGTGCCAAACATCATGTTCTGCTTTCCTTTGGACTGCCCAGGACTCTTCCTGCTGCCCAGGACTCTTCCTGCTGTGAGTGCCCACAGGCCCTGTCCCTACCTCTCTCCACCTGGTCTAGGGCGGGGCCTGGAAGGCCTCATAAAGGACTGCTGCCGCTGCTCTGCTGCTGGTGCTGCCCAGGACTCTTCCTGCTGTGAGTGCCCACAGGCCCTGTCCCTACCTCTCTCCACCTGGTCTAGGGCGGGGCCTGGAAGGCCTCATAAAGGACTGCTGCCGCTGCTCTGCTGCTGGTGCTGCCCAGGACTCTCTCCTGCTGTGAGTGCCCACAGGCCCTGTCCCTGCCTCCTTCCACCTGGTCTAGGGCGGGGCCTGGAAGGCCTCATAAAGGACTGCTGCCGCTGCTCTGCTGCTGGTGCTGCCCAGGACTCTCTCCTGCTGTGAGTGCCCACAGGCCCTGTCCCTGCCTCCTTCCACCTGGTCTAGGGCGGGGCCTGGAAGGCCTCATAAAGGACTGCTGCCGCTGCTCTGCTGCTGGTGCTGCCCAGGACTCTTCCTGCTGTGAGTGCCCACAGGCCCTGTCCCTACCTCTCTCCACCTGGTCTAGGGCGGGGCCTGGAAGGCCTCATAAAGGACTGCTGCCGCTGCTCTGCTGCTGGTGCTGCCCAGGACTCTCTCCTGCTGTGAGTGCCCACAGGCCCTGTCCCTGCCTCCTTCCACCTGGTCTAGGGCGGGGCCTGGAAGGCCTCATAAAGGACTGCTGCCGCTGCTCTGCTGCTGGTGCTGCCCAGGACTCTCTCCTGCTGTGAGTGCCCACAGGCCCTGTCCCTGCCTCCTTCCACCTGGTCTAGGGCGGGGCCTGGAAGGCCTCATAAAGGACTGCTGCCGCTGCTCTGCTGCTGGTGCTGCCCAGGACTCTCTCCTGCTGTGAGTGCCCACAGGCCCTGTCCCTGCCTCCTTCCACCTGGTCTAGGGCGGGGCCTGGAAGGCCTCATAAAGGACTGCTGCCGCTGCTCTGCTGCTGGTGCTGCCCAGGACTCTCTCCTGCTGTGAGTGCCCACAGGCCCTGTCCCTGCCTCCTTCTACCTGGTCTAGGGCGGGGCCTGGAAGGCCTCATAAAGGACTGCTGCCGCTGCTCTGCTGCTGGTGCTGCCCAGGACTCTCTCCTGCTGTGAGTGCCCACAGGCCCTGTCCCTGCCTCCTTCCACCTGGTCTAGGGCGGGGCCTGGAAGGCCTCATAAAGGACTGCTGCCGCCGCTCTGCTGCTGGTGCTGCCCAGGGGAACTTGAAACAGCACAGAGTTCTTTTTAAAATGCTTTTAAAAGAATTTTTTATGTTTTTATCTTCTTTGGGGTGGTAGGTGGGAGGGATTTTTAGTTGGGGGTGGGAATCTGTTAAATTTTAGTGTATTTGTAATTTTTATTGTTTTTGGTTTTATTGTTTTATTGTGTTTGGGGTGGTAGGTGGGAGGGATTTTTAGTTGGGTGTGGGAATCTGTTAAATTTTAGTGTATTTGTAATTTTTATTGTTTTTGGTTTTATTGTTTTATTGTCTTTTTTGTGTTCTTCTTTTGTTGAGTTCTTTGCTGTTTTTTACAGAGGTTTTATTTTGTTTTTAAGGGGAGGGGTCAGGGCTGCCCGGGAGGGGGTCCCAGCAAGCAAAATGGCTGGGGCAGATCCCACAGGGGGGTGTGCACTGGAACAACCGATCTCAGTGGTCACGGGTAGGAGGAGGAGTTACGCTAAGACCAGACCATGTCATTACCGAGGAGGCAGACTTAGTCGTTGTCTGAGGACTATCCCTGCCTCCAGGTCTGGTCCTGACCGGACGGATATTGGAATAGGCAAGGGATACCCACATGACCTGAAGGTGCTGCTGTGCAATGCCAGGTCGATGATGAATAAGACCACCGCCATTCACGACCTGATTGTGGATGGAGGATTTGACCTGGCATGTGTGACAGAGACCTGGTTGGAGGAAGCCGATGGGCCCGTTCTTGGCGCTGCTTGCCCACCAGGTTTCTCTTATGCACAGCAACCCAGGCCATCTGGGCGGGGAGGGGGGGTTGCAGTGATTTTTAGGAAGTCATTAGTTTGCACCAGGCGTCCTATTGGGAAGACCCAGTTCTCTGAGTGCATGTTCTGGAAGTTGGGCAATAGAGGCAGTACAGGATTCCTTTTGGTGTACCGACCTCCCCGCTGCACCAAGGATTCCCTGCCCGAGCTGCTTCAGGTCGTGTCGGATGTGCTCCTGGAGACACCTAGCTTGGTTGTCTTAGGGGATTTTAACATCCATGCCGACACGACCTTACAAGGAGCCGCTCGGGACTTCGTGGAAAGCATGGCCACCATGGGGCTGTCCCTGAATAAGTCTGGCCCAACTCATAGCCGCGGACATGCCTTGGACTTGGTGTTTACCTCTATGGATGTTGGTGATCTGACATTAAGTAAAAGCGAAACAAAAGAAGTGCCATGGTCAGATCACTTTCTGGTGCATCTGGACTTCTCCGCAACCCTTCCCCTCTGCAGGGAGGTGGGACCGATTCAGATGGTCCGCCCCCGCTACTTAATGGATCCAATTGGCTTCCAAAGAGTGGTAGGGGATGTTTTATCCCATGTCGATGGCCTTTCAGCTGATTCCCTGGTGGCCCGCTGGAATGCGGAGTTAACCAGCGCTATTGACTGTCTGGCTCCGAAGCGCCCTCTCAGATTGCATGGAGCCCGGACAGCCCCGTGGTTTTCCCCGGCGCTGAGGGCAATGAAACAGTCGTTGAGACGGCTAGAGCGCCGGTGGCGGAAAACTCATTTTGAATCAGACCGGACACGGGCTAGAGCTCAACTTCGAGCCTACCAAGTGGCAATGGCGACGGCGAAGAGGACCTTCTTCACCGTCTCCATCGCATCTGCAGAAAACAGCAGCAGGAGACTCTTCCAGGTGGTTCGCAATTTAGCGGAACCACCTGCTCCATCCGGGCCCAGTACGGGCCACATGATCTCCTGCAATGATTTTGCAAAGTTTTTTGCAGATAAAGTCGCTCAGATTCGGGAAGAGGTAGACTCCACCGTGGGAGCAGGGCCGGGGCGGGGGAGTGCTAGAGTCCTGTCTAGTCAAGTTTTGTGGGATCAGTTTCAATCTGTTACCTCCGAGGATGTGGACAGGCTGCTTAGACGAATGAAACCAACCACCTGTCTCCTTGATCCTTGCCCATCCTGGCTTATAAAAGCTAGCCAGGAAGGGCTGGGCGATGGGCTTTGCGGGTTGGTAAATGCTTCTCTCCATGAGGGAGCCTTCCCAGACCCGCTGAAAGAGGCGGTTATTAAACCGCTTCTTAAAAAACCATCTTTAGATCCGGCCAATATGGCCAACTATCGCCCAGTCTCAAATCTTCCATTCTTGGGCAAGGTGATTGAGCGAGTGGTTGCGGAACAACTCCAGGCACGCCTGGAAGAAGCGGACCATTTGGATCCCTTCCAGTCAGGATTCAGGCCTCATCATGGGACTGAAACTGCCTTGGTCGCACTGGTCGATGATCTCCGGCGGGCTAGGGACAAAGGTAAGAGCTGTTTCCTTGTTCTGCTGGATCTCTCAGCGGCTTTTGACACCATCGACCATAACATCCTTCTGGACCGTCTAGAGGGCTTGGGAGCTGGGGGCACTGTCATGCAGTGGTTCCGCTCCTTCCTCCTGGGCCGTGTTCAGAAAGTGGTGGTGGGGGATGAGTGTTCAGACCCCTGGGCGCTCACTTGTGGGGTGCCTCAGGGTTCTGTCCTCTCCCCCATGCTTTTTAACATCTATATGCAGCCGCTGGGAGAGATCATCAGGGGGTTTGGGCTGGGTGTCCATCAGTATGCTGATGATACCCAGCTCTACCTCTCTTTTAAATCAGAACCAGTGAAGGCGGTGAAGGTCCTGTGTGAGTGCTTGGAGGCGGTTGGAGGATGGATGGCGGCTAACAGATTGAGATTGAATCCTGACAAGACAGAAGTACTGTTTGTGGGGGACAGGAGGCGGGCGGGTGTGGAGGACTCCCTGGTCCTGAATGGGGTAACTGTGCCCCTGAAAGACCAGGTGCGCAGCCTGGGAGTCATTTTAGACTCACAGCTGTCCATGGAGGCACAGGTCAACTCCGTGTCCAGGGCAGCTGTTTATCAGCTCCATCTGGTACGCAGGCTGAGTCCCTACCTGCCCAGTGACTGTCTCTCCAGAGTGGTGCATGCTCTAGTTATCTCCCGCTTGGACTACTGCAATGCGCTCTACGTGGGGCTACCTTTGAAGGTGACCCGGAAACTACAACTAATCCAGAATGCGGCAGCTAGACTGGTGACTGGGAGCGGCCGCCGAGATCACATAACACCGGTCCTAAAAGACCTACATTGGCTCCCAGTACGTTTCCGAGCACAATTCAAAGTGTTGGTGTTGACCTTTAAAGCCCTAAACGGCCTCGGTCCGGTATACCTGAAGGAGCGTCTCCACCCCCATCGTTCTGCCCGGACACTGAGGTCCAGCTCCGAGGGCCTTCTGGCGGTTCCCTCATTACGAGAAGCCAAGTTACAGGGAACCAGGCAGAGGGCCTTCTCGGTAGTGGCACCCACCCTGTGGAATGCCCTCCCACTAGAGGTCAAAGAGAACAACAATTACCAGAACTTTAGAAGGCATCTCAAGGCAGCCCTGTTTAGGGAAGCTTTTAATGTTTGATGGATTTCTGTATTTTAGAATTTCTGTTTTTTTGGAAGCCGCCCAGAGTGGCTGGGGGAACCCGGCCAGATGGGCGGGGTATAAATAATAAATTATTATTATTATTATTATTATTTGGACCCATCAACGAGGCTGAGAAGGGTATCTAGTCATTTGGGCAGCCCAGGACCTCCATCCACACTGTCCAGGCTTCCACCCGGGGGAGGTCCTTTCGGCACGGCAAATGAGTCTGACACAGAGCAAGGCAGGTCTCTGTCTGCCAAAGCCATTCACAGAATCATAGAATTGTAGAGTTGGAAGGGACTGTGAGCGTCATCTTGTGCAACCCCATTCCCTTAATAAAAGAACTGGTTTGGCTGTCTCAGCAGCAGGCCTGGAAGGGACCCTCAGGTATCATCCAAACTGACCCCTCCAAAACACAAAACAGTATTTTGTGACAGAAGCATTGTTTCCCTAACCTACAGTTTAATTTGAGATCAAGAAGATCACGGGAGCCTAGGGGTTCCTTCTGCCTTACAAACAAATATTTAACCATCTTTTTTCATATGTTAATGCCTCACGGAGAAAAGGTTACAAAATATGAAGCAGAAGGAAACAAAACCCGCTCATTTACAGCATGAGAACCAGAGGATGCTTCAAACTTTCCACGTTAGCTTTTCACACTTCCCTTATTTGGGAAGTGGCAAGCCTCGTGTCGGAGAAACGCTTTGTAAACTGACACATTCACACTGGCGTCCGAAAATGAGAATGGGTGACAGGCAGGCCATTGACGTGAACACTTTTTTTAGAGAGAGAGAGCGGGGGAGATATCCAGGCTGCGAAATGTGGCAGATTAAGATCATCATCTGTAAAGGCAAAGGAAAAGGTCTGCTGCAATATTCTGCATTTTCCCTCTAAGTGAGCTTCAGCAAATTTAGTGGGGCTTAACCTGAGAAAGGGCCCCACTGGAAGTCCTTTTCATTGTTCATCTGTTTTTTGTTTTTGTTTGCTCAGGGCAGTAATAAACGAACCCCCTTTCAATATTATTTGCACCTGCAAAAGCTTTGGGGTGGCCCTACTGCTTGGTTTCCAATCAGTGCATGTCCTGCTGAAATCGTGCAACATTTAATACTGCAAATGTCCTGTTGTTGTTGTTTTGTTGAGCTATAGAGCACGCACTCCCCTCCAGATGACAATGATGTGGGAGCAGAAAGATGTGAGGATGGTCCAGGACGAATCCGCCACGGATGCACTCTTATTGTGTCAATTGAGTGTTGCAAAAGGCACCCACCCCCTCCTGTTTTCTGTAGAATCATAGGATTGTCAATTTGGAAGGGATCCCCAAAGGACATCTAGTCCAACCCCCTGCAAGGCAGGCATTGCAGCTCCAGAAATCCTGACAGATTGCCACGCAACCTCTAGCCAGCTCCGTAAATGCCAACCAATCCAGCGGCAACAGTGAGGAAGCCAGCTCTCCTAGTGCCAGAGTCCCACGGGGACCCAGGGAACCTTCTGCTCCATCACCTGTTGTTGTTTTTAAAGCATAAAAGATATAATCTACATGCTAAACCTTCACTCGTTTCCACCGAAACGGCACTAACAGGAAGTATGTGGGAGTGGCTGCACCACCAAGAAGCAAGCTTAAGTCGGCACAAGATCAGGCAGCCCTAGTACGGAATTATCTATTTATTTATTAAATTTGCTAGTCGCTTTATCTTGCCCAAGGCAACCCAAAGCAACTTGTAACCAAACTGCAATACAACGAAAGTGCCTATTGACATCAAATAGGTGCCTTCACTTTACGGCCTATGACCCTCATACTTACGGGACCGTCTCTCCCAGTATGCCCCGCGGAGGACCTTAAGGTCCATAAATAGTAACACCTTAGAGGTCCCGGGCCCAAAGGAAATCAGATTAGACTCAACTAGAACCAGGGCCTTCTCAGCACTGGCCCCGACCTGGTGGAATGCTCTGACTCCTGAGACCATTGTCCTGCGGGACCTGATTTCTTTCCGCAGGGCCTGTAAGACAGAGTTGTTCCGCCTGGCATTTGGCCTGGAGCCAACCTGATCCCCTCCCCCATTTTCCCTTTCTTTTTCCCTTTTGTATGAGGCGGACACGACTAAACGACTAAACAGTCGGACACGACTAAACGACTAAACAACAACAACAATGAGGCTGCATTATTTTTTTTAATGTATTTAGTCTTGTTGTTGAGTTGTATTTTAACTAGTTGTTTTATATTTGGTGTTAGCCGCTCTGAGCCCGGCCTTGGCTGGGGAGGGTAGGGTATAAATAATAATAATAATAATAATAATAATATTATTATTCACTGTGCTTTTTCCGGAAGCTGCTAAAAGCATTTTTTTGTTTAGACAAGCCTACCCAGATATCTGGAATGCTGGTGTGTTTGCAGTTTGTTGCGTGTTTTGATATTTTTCACTGTTTAAATTGCTTGATTTTATTGTTTTCTTCTTTTCGTAAACCACTTTGAGGTTTTTCCCTTTTCTTACAATCAAGCGGAATACAGTGGTACCTCTGGTTACGAACGCTTCAGGCTATGAGCTCCGCTAACCCAGAAGTAGCTGCTCCTGGTCGCGAACTCTGCCCCAGGATGCGAACGGAAATTGTGTGTCAGAGGTGTGCGCACAGCGGGAAGCCCCATTAGTGAAAGAGCGCCTCAGGATAAGAACTGTTTCAGCTTAAGAACGGACCTCTGGAATGAATTAAGTTCGTAACCAGAGGTAAAGGTAAAGGTAAAGGGACCCCTGACCATTAGGTCCAGTCGTGACCGACTCTGGGGTTGCGCGCTCATCTCGCATTATTGGCCAAGAGAGCTGGCGTATAGCTTCCAGGTCATGTGGCCAGCATGACAAAGCCACTTCTGGCAAACCAGAGCAGCACATGGAAACACTGTTTACCTTCCCGCTGTAGTGGTTCCTATTTATCTACTTGCATTTTGACGTGCTTTCGAACTGCTAGGTTGGCAGGAGCTGGGACCAAGCAACGGGAGCTCACCCCGTCACAGGGATTTGAACTGCCGACCTTTTGATCAGCAAGCCCTAGGCTCAGTGGTTTAACCCACAGCGCCACCTGGGTCCCTCGTAACCAGAGGTACCACTGTATAAATTTTATAAACGAAGTAAATAAAAAATTGAAACCTATGCGTTCTGAATATTTGTATTTATGGGGAGGGGAAGCTGCGAAGCAGACATGGATTGCAAGAGATGCCGCGTGCGCAACCTTAACGTTCTGAGGCTGAACATCTCCCAAAAAAGACCCCAATGCTCACTAACGGTCCTGGCTGGATGGCCCCTTAAACATCTTCACCCCGTTTGCTTTGAAATGCAACAACTTTTCCTTGCCAAACGACAGAGGCTGCTTTGTGTGAACGGGGCTTCAGGGAGAAGGACGCAAGGCATCTCTGCTTCCTGAGGCCAGCCCTTTGCGAGAACAACAGTTTACAAAAGCCACTTCTTCCTAATCTTTAGACAATGCTGTGTATATTTAACCTTTGCAACAAAAGCATGTCAAACATTTAGGGCCGGGGCGGGTGTGTGTCTCCAGACGCTTTACTCTGGAGTAGTTCCAGCAAAGTCGGCAGGCTGCTTTCAGAGGAATTGGCTGGAGGATTAGAGCCTTGGACTGACATTTTCCATAATCTTCTGGTGATAGTTGATACGTTCCTCTTCCGCTGTGCGGCAGGCAGCAAAGGGACCTGATTAGAATTGGTTGTGCATATTTTCTTCCTGCTGAGTCTATCACACCTCGCCTGCGTCCTTTTACAGCAGCATGAAACTTGAATAAGGTTGCCAACTGTCTTACCTTGAGCCCTCAGTGCTGGGGTGGGGAGAACTTGCAGGGGCAACCTATAGATTCCTGCAATGCGTTATACATAGGGTTGCCTCTGAAGACGGTTCGGAAACTTCAGGTGGTGCAGAATTCAGCAGCCAGGGCAAGAGGGTTTAAGCACATAATGCCAATTCTGGCCCGACTGCATTGGCTGCCGATTAGTTCCTGGGCCCAATTCAAAGTGCTGGTTTTGACCTTCAAAGCCCTGAAGAGTTCAGGAGAGCAATACCTCAAGGACCGCCTCTCCCTATAGGAACTGACCCTGCAATCATCCCCTGCAGCCCTTTTGAGCGCCTCCCCCATGAGCGGTCTGGAGAGTGGCAGCCTAGGAATTGGCCTTTTCTGTGGTGGCTCCCTGTTTGCAGGATGCTCTCCCAGGGATGCTCACTTGGCGCCTTCATTACATATCTTTAGGCGCCAGGTGAAAAAGTTTCTCTTCAACCAGGTGTCCAGCTGATTAGCATTCTATGGCCTTTTAAATAGGTCTGCGGGAGGGGGTTATTGGTTTGTCTTTGTTCTTATTTTCACCACATATTTTGTGCTTTTTATATTGTAACTTTATGTTGTGAACTGCCCTGAGATCCAAAGGAGGAGGATGAGGAGGAGGAGGAGGAGGAGGAGGAGGAGGAGGAGGAGGAGGAGGAGGAGGAGGAGGAGGAGAGAGGCTAGAGACAACAGTTGGCTGAGCAATGAAGTTGACTTTTGTCTTTACAATAGAGGTTGCTGGACATCTGCCAGGAGCTGCATGCTAACTGTGGGTGGGGCCAAAGCCAGAAGTGGGTGGGGCCACTCCCATTCACTCTCTGTTTCCCCCCTCTTCCTCTGCCGCAGAGATGCACTGCTCCTTCCAGAGGTTTGTATGGATTATTTTCCAAGGGCGGTTGAAATTTCTCCATGGGGCTGTCTATACTCCTAGGACAGGCATAGGCAAACTCGGCCCTCCAGATATTTTGGGACTACAACTCTCATGATCCCTAGCTAACAGGAGCAGTGGTCAAGGATGATGGGAATTGTAGTCCCAAAACATCTGGAGGGCCGAGTTTGCCTATGCCTGCCCTAGGGCCACAGGTTGCCGACCCTGCTCTAGTGAAAAGGTGCAAAACCCCAAGTGACTTTTGCAGGGAATCAAAGAGGAGAGAAAGAAGTGGAGAGACATGCTTTCTCCCCACTCCACCCCACCCCCTTTTTAAACAACTCATTGGTACCAATTACACACCTTTGAGAGTGACCCATTATAACTCTGAAAGCCCGCGAAGATATTGGCAAACAGAAAAGCTAGTCTCAAAAAATGTTCACCTCCATTAAAACTATTGACCTGAGCTGGAGGGGGTGGGGAGCAGCCTCTAAGCAGTGGGAATGTCCCCACAGACAAACTCTTAGGCGTGCCCCCCCACATGTATCTATGCCTGTGAGCATTCCATCAGCAGAACTGAGCTTAAAAAATAATAATGAAAGGAGCAGCAGAGAGAAGGCACTTTAATAAACCTGAGTCTTCCCAACAGAGGTCAATGCCAAAGTTCCCCACAACTAATAAAACAGCAAAAGGCTGGGAGCTATACAACTTGTTTACATGGTCTGGGGACGCAGAGTTGCTGTCCATCCGTTATCCTGATGGAACGTCTTGTTATGGGCTTTGAGGCAGCAGAAAGCGAAGCAAAGGGGTATTTTTGCAAAGGAGCCTTATCATCAAAACCAGCAAGATTCATTATTCTGGTCTCAAGTATATCAAGAAATATTCTAAACTAAGTCAACCACCTGTACAGCTGAAGACATGGACACAACATGAGAGCTCCCCACTCTAAAGAGCTTTTGACGTGGATGTTAGCTGCAGCCAGGATTTCGGTAGCCCAGCAATGGGAAACCATGTAAAAGCATGTTGCTGCCTAAAGGGCAACAGCAATTGGTGCGCCCACTACCCCAAATGTCAGGGTATATAGGACTCAAGGCCACCCAAGTCGTTTGGGGACCCAAGGCATGAAATCCCACAATCACCTCTCCCGTTCTCTGGCAGTAAAAATGCAACAATAAATTCAACACCTAAGAATTTGCTTTTGACATGGGTGTTGGCTGCAGCTAGGATTTCAATAGCCCAGAATGGGAAAACGTGTCTCTGTGTGGTATAAGAACTTACAGACTTTGGCTATTTTGTGTGTGTGTGGGGGGGAAATCACACATAAACTGTGTGTCTCCAGAGGGGAGGAGGATCCAGAATGCATTTGTGTCATCTGATGGGACGTTATTATGCTTCAGACTTAGACGCTCAACATTCACCATCCACACCAGCTCGGGAAATATGGGCGTCTTTATTTATATTGGTGTGTCCCCACTTTTTCACTCCTGTCTCAGCAATGTCTGTGAAGACTTGGACCTTGGACATGTCCACAGAATGGAAGATGGCAGGATCCCCAAGGACATGCTGGGGAAACCCAGCCAGATGGGCTGGGTATAAATTTTTTTAAATTATTATTTTGTTGTTTAGTCGTTTAGTCGTGTCCGACTCTTCGTGACCCCATGGACCATAGCACGCCAGGCACTCCTGTCTTGCACTGCCTCCCGCAGTTTGGTCAAACTCATTATTAAAATTAATAAAATAATAATAATAATAATAATAATAATAATTATTATTATTATTATTATTATTATTACGAGCTGGTTTCCAGCACCAGGCCCATTGGTAGGCCAACTCTGGGTTACATAAATATTTGCAGATCTGACATGAAGATTGGTGACATCAACCTTGCCATGTGGGA
Source organism: Zootoca vivipara (assembly GCF_963506605.1). Taxonomy (NCBI): domain Eukaryota; kingdom Metazoa; phylum Chordata; class Lepidosauria; order Squamata; family Lacertidae; genus Zootoca; species Zootoca vivipara. The sequence continues at coordinate 51,576,081 of NC_083289.1, forward strand.
ATCTCTTGCAGATGACCGCTGTGCCCAGAGACAGTCAGTCAGTTCATGCATCCATAGCAGTGGCCGGAGGAGGAATGGCCGCTGGGAGGAATCGCAGAGAGAAGAAACTCTGTCATGCATCTGCATCAACTCAACCGGATGCCTTCATCTGCCTCGGCTGCAACAAAACATGTCTCTCCCATATCGGTTTCTACAGCCACAGCAGGCTCTGCAACCTTTCAATGGTTTAAATTCATCCCCGAAGGCATTGTCTCCTCAGACAGATGGATGCCAACCCATTTATTTCTTTTATTATTTATTGTTCTCTTGCTGCACTATTGGGTTGTTAAGTAAAATAATAATAATAATAATAATAATAATAATAATAATAATTTATACCCCGCCCTTCAGGGGCACAGTTACCCTTTTCAGGACCAGGGAGTCCTCCACACCTGCCCGTCTCCTGTCCCCCACAAACAGTACTTGGCAGGATTCAACCTCAATCTGTTAGCCGCCATCCATCCTCCAACCGCCTCCAGGCACTCACACAGGACCTTCACCGCCTTCACTGGTTCTGATTTGAAAGAGAGGTAGAGCTGGGTATCATCCGCATACTGGTGAACACCCAGCCCAAACCCCCTGATGATCTCTCCCAGCGGCTGCATATAGATGTTAAAAAGCATGGGGGAGAGGACAGAACTCTGAGGCAACCCACAAGTGAGAGCCCAGGGGTCTGAGCACTCACCCCCCCCCACTTTCTGAACACGGCCCAGGAGGAAGGAGCGGAACCACTGTATGACAGTGCCCCCAGCTCCCAATCCCTCTAGACAGTCCAGAAGGGTGTTATGGTTGATGGTGTCAACAGCTGCTGAGAGATCCAGCAGAACTAGGAAACAGCTCTCACCTTTGTCCCTAGCCCGCTGGAGATCATCGACCAGTGTGACCAAGGCAGTTTCAGTCCCATAATGAGGCCTGAATCCCAACTGGAAGGGATCCAAATGGTCCACTTCTTCCAGGCGTGCCTGGAGTTGTTCAGCAACCACTCGCTCAATCATCTTGCCCAAGAATGGAAGATTTGAGACTGGGCGATAGTTGGCCATATTGGCCGCATCTAAAAATGTTTTTTTTAAGAAGCGGTTTAATAACCGCCTCTTTCAGCAGGTGTGGGAAGGCTCCCTCACAGAGAGAAGCATTCACCACTCCGCAAAGCCCATCGCCCAGCCCTTCCCAGCTAGCTATTATAAGCCAGGATGGGCAAGGGTCAAGGAGACAGGTGGTTGGTTTCACTCGTCCAATCAGCCTGTCCACATCCTCGGAGGTAACAGATTGAAATTGATCCCACACAATGTGACTAGACAGGACTAGCACTCCCTCGCCCCGGCCCTGCTCCCACGGTGGAGTTTACCTCTTCCCGAATCTGAGCGACTTTATCTGCAAAAAACTTTGCAAAATCATTGCAGGAGATCATGGGGCCCGTGCTGGGCCCCGATGGAGCAGGTGGTTCCGCTAAATTGCGAACCACCTGAAAGAGTCTCCTGCTGCTGTTTTCTGCAGATGCAATAAAGGCGGTGAAGAAAGTCTTCTTCGCCGTCGCTACCGCCACTTGGTAGGCTCGACACTGAGCTCTAACCCATGTCCGGTCAGCTTCAGAATGAGTTATCCGCCACTGGCGCTCTAGCCGTCTCAGCGATTGTTTCATTGCCCTCAGATCCGTGGAAAACCATGGGGCTGTCCGGGCTCCATGCAATCGGAGAGGGCGCTTCGGGGCCAGACAGTCAACATCATAATAATCCAGCAGGATTCAAGCACGGCATGCTGAGAAATTTGGTAATAAAGATTGGAACTACCCCTGGGGAGGCTGCCCAGCAGGCAAAAGCAACCTTCCCCAACCTGGTGCCCTGCAGATATTTTGGGAATACAGCTCCCATTAGCCCCCCATTCAGATCTACCGAATTGCACAACAAGCAAATCTCCATCGAATTTTGCACTTCTCCACTTTTATTTTTTGCAATGTGTTTCTCCAGCCAATCAAAGTGTGCAAAAAATATGCATGTTAGGGTAAGGCAGGCATCCCCAAACTGCGGCCCTCCAGATGTTTTGGCCTACAACTCCCATGATCCCTAGCTAACAGGACCAGTGGTCAGGGATGATGGGAATTGTAGTCCAAAACATCTGGAGGGCCGAAGTTTGGGGATGCCTGGGGTAAGGCATGCATAGAGATGCAAAAAATAACATCCCAAAATGCATTCTATTCAGGGGAATTCCTTGCAAAAATGCACATATTAAGAGAAATTTGCACTAAGATGATGATGAATTTTCATGAGGACTTAAAAAAAAAAGTAAGAAAGGAAATCACTAACCGATGCTGAAATGTGGATAACGGGAAAGTGTGAAACCGAGAGAAGCCAAAATCAACAGATTCCCCAAATTGAAAGATTTGGTGGCTAGTTTTAGAGACTTATTAATAGTGTCTTCTTTATTGTGATTTGTTTGTTTGTTTGTTTGTTGCATTTATGCCCCCCCTTTTCTCCGAGGAGCCCAAGTTGTGTACATGGTTGTTCCCCCTCCTAATTTAATCTGCACAACAGCCTCGCAATGTAAATTAGGCTGAGAGACAGGCAGTTGACTGACTTCCCAGGTCACCCAGTGAGCTTCAGGCCCGAGTGGGGGATTCGAACTCTGGACTCTCCCAGGTCCAAGCCCGGCACTCTAACTGTGATGCGCAAACTCTGACTTGCTAACTGTCTTGCTTGTGAGGGTTCAGCCCCAGAACCTATTCCCAAGCCCAGGGTGCAGCCTTGAAAAGCATGAAGCAACTGTGGAGAGTAGAGTGCCTCTGAGCATGTGTAGGGACTCTCTGTGCACAATGCATCCAGAGGCTAACTAGCAAGGCTTTGTCTCCCCCCACTCTTCCCCGCAGGCCAGCCGGCACCGTCCTTTTCCTTTTTTGTCTGTGATCAAGGGAAGCGAAAGGGAGAGGAAACACGTGGGTGAAACATCGTCGCTGGGGAGGAAGCAGCAGTGAGAGTTTTGCTAGCAAAATAATCACGGCGGGGCCTGCAGCCAGAGAAAGAGCGCGGCAAACTGTGGGAAGGAGAGAACAGTGTGTGGGAGGCCAGAAGAAAGAAACAGAGAAGAGGAAGAAGATGAGATTGTGAATGAGTAACACGCAAAGGGACTATTTATAGGCCAAAGGCTGTGTCACACATCCTTTCCCGAAAGGGAAGCACAGCGAGGGGAAAAAAAAGTCCCGTCCCCCCCGATGTGTGTCTGAGGATCAAAACATCATTTCCCCAGTTCACCTTGCCCCATTCATGATCTCATTTATTTCTATTACTTTAATAAAAGTGTTGTCTTTGTCCATGGAGTTTTCTTGGCAGGGATACTGGAGTGGCTTGCCAGTTCCTTCTCCAGGTGGATCACGTTTAGTCAAAACTCTCCACTATGACCTGTCCATCTTGGGTGGCCCTGCATGGCATAGCTCATAGCTACTCTGAGTTATTCAAGCCCCTTCGCCACGACAAGGCATTGATCCATGAAGGGGACGACAGAGGACGAGATGGTTGGACAGTGTTCTCGAAGCTACGAACATGAGTTTGACCAAACTGCGGGAGGCAGTGGAAGACAGGAGTGCCTGGCGTGCTCTGGTCCATGGGGTCACGAAGAGTCGGACACGACTAAACGACTAAACAACAACAACAATAAAAGTGTATGCCACTTTTCAAGAAAACCTCTTCCCAAGCCACATGCAAGGGAAGGTGCGTAGCTCAGGGGGTTAGAGCATCTTCTTCACATGCAGAAGGTCCTGGGTTCAATTCCCAGGGACATCACTTGGGGCCTGCAATTTCAGGGCCACCCCGTGTAATGCCAAAAATCTGTCTCTTGCTCTCCATTCTAAATAATAGTAGTGGCGCTCCCTGAGGCAGTACCAAGGCTCTGCGCCCAGTGCGACCAAACCGTTTGCGCTCTCCTAAATCTGCCTCTGGTGACAGGGCTGCGAGAGACCCTCTGCTTGAAACCCTGGAGATCTGCAGAGGGCGATGGGTGGCCGCTAGATCCAGGATGGTTAAGCTCTGCCTCCACAGTCAGAGGCAGCAATGCTTCTGAATACCAGATGCTGGAAACCACAGGAAGGGAAAGGATCCTGCTACAGTATTGGGTTTCCTATAGGCACCTGGTTGAGGATGCTGACCTAGATGGGCCACTGGCCTGATCCAGCCGACTCTAATTCATGCTCTTACACAAATGGTCAGTGACTGACAATCTGGCTTGGGGTAAGCCAGATTTGCATCTTTGTATGTCAAACCTACATGGAAATGCAATTTAAGACCATCTAAAACACCACCACTGGGACGCGGGTGGCGCTGTGGGTTAAACCACAGAGCCTAGGGCTTGCTGATCAGAAGGTCGGTGGTTCAAATCCCCATGATGGGGCGAGCTCCCATTGCTCGGTCCCTGCTCCTGCCCACCTGGCAGTTCGAAAGCATGTCAAAGTGCAAGTAGATAAATAGGTACCACTCCGGTGGGAAGGTAAATGGCGTTTCCGTTTGCTGCTCTGGTTCACCAGAAGCGGCTTAGTCATGCTGGCCACATGACCCGGAAGCTGTACGCCGGATCCCTCAGCCAGTAAAGCGAGATGAGCACTGCAACCCCAGAGTTGTCCACGACTGGACCTAATGGTCAGGGGTCCCTTTACCTTTAAAACACCACCAAAAATATCTCAAAACAGCATTAAGAAACATGACTAATGAAGAGGACCAACCCTAATCTTTCCTAGGTGGCCTTTGGCAAAGTACCAGTTCCCCAGCTTACAGCATGGGGATGATGCTACATAGCTCAGTTGGTTAGAGTGTGGTGCTCATAATGCCAAGGTTGCAGGATTGATCCCCACATGGGACAGCTGCATATTCCTGCATTTCTGGGGGTTGCGATCCTCAGGGTCCCTTCCAGCTCTACAGTTCTATGATTCTATGATCTACGATCCTACTTGCAGGATGCTGGAAGGCAGAGTCAGTCAGAAGGTAGATCTACAATAGTATATGATTCAGAAGTGTTTGCCAATGGCAACCGTGGCAACAAAACTCTTTCCTCCCCGAGTCCCAAATAAGGCTCCTGAAACAAAGGGTTTTTCCAGACTGATGTTGCTTTTGGGGTGGGGGTCCATCACACACAGACAAAGTCAGGTTGCACAATTATAATTGATCGGGAGGTCTTGCGAAACAAACCCGCTCCCCTAAAAGATCAGACTTTTTTGCAGTAAGGAAATGGACAGGGAGCACTGGTAAGTGTGAGATAATTGTGCTCATTAAATAGCTGGAGTTGCCTGAAGACATAGGCCATGTGGCAAGTGCCCCAAGAATGCTTGGGGGGGGGAGCGGGTCTCCGTTCTGTAATCTCAGTCCTGATTCTGAAATTGGTGCTAGGAACTCAAATAAGGATATGTTGAGTATTACCTCCTTCACTTGAGCCGCCGTATTTGCCATCACCAACTGCCCTGCACCCACCCAACCCTGGCGATGGTTGATGGACTTTAGGATTCTAGCAAAATATAGATCCCGCAAGCCTGAAGTCTGTGCACCCCATTCTGATCACAACCATTTAGGCCCAGCCTGCATTCACAGGTGCGAAAGCAGAGACGATGGAATGAACTGCATCGCTGTAGACGGTGGGTGGGAAATGTCATTTCTGAATGCTACATAAAACAAAAACAAAAACTCACTATAAAGAGAAAACATCAGCTTCTACTTCTGCCTTTTCCTGCTGCTAATTTTCTACTTGTTGTTTTTGTACTATAGCAAATCATTTCCAACAGCCTGATTTCCCACTTGCAGCCTGAGGTGGCACAGTCCATGCTACCACCTCCATTAATTCTAACCTTGGGCTCTCTGTTGTCCATGTAGACCAGACCCAGGGTGCTGCATGCCAATGGTTTTCAAAGAACATTCTTTCCCAAAGGTGTCATGGGCTTTGAAGACACTCGAACTCAGGGCGCAAGGGAGAAACGTGCTAAGAGGAAGGCACGCTTGGCAAATCCACACCGTGATCAACTCCCACCCGGAAACATCTGTCCCCACTGTGGAAGGACGTGTGGATCCAGAATTGGTCTCCACAGCCACTTATGGACTCATTGTTACTCGGTTATGAGGGATCACCAAAGAAATGTTTTGTTTCCCCCCCTCTTTTTTCTCTCTCCTCCCCCCTTTCCTTATGTGTTCTATATTATGAGTATGAATGAGTATTTGAATGTAGGATTCTTGTTACTTTTTTTTCTTTCTCTTCTATCTTTAATTTCTTTATGATTATAAGTATTATTAGTATTTAAGTTTGAATTAAGTTTGATGTTGTATGAGATTAAATCTTATATTATATTTCCATTATTATTTCATTATATATGATTTTGTATGTTATTATTTCTATATTATTTATACCATTGTTTCTTGAGAGTGTATGTGTTTATGATAGTGTATTTTTATTTTTATTTCAATAAAGTTTATTTTTTAAAATTTAAAAAAAGAAGAAAGGTTTCAAGGAGTGCACCAGGGAAGAGGATCAATGAGAAACTCAGGAATGGTGGCAGAGCTTCCTTGAAAGGCAACTTGCCCACCACTCCTGGTTTTCTCTGTGCAACATGAAGCAATGGGCACGTTGCAGGAACTGTGCTGCATTTGTGGTGGGGATGGTGAGGACCAAGAGGCACCTGCAACTGTGGTGGACAGACCTCAAGCTTGCGGTGGGAACTTCTTCCTTCCTTTTTCCTAGAACTCTCATGGTCTACCAGACAAGAGTCAGATACAAAATGCTGGCTCAGTATCAGGGACCAGAATGAGCCACACAATGGGCTGGTCTCAGGGCCGAATTTAGGTTTGAGGAGGCCCTAAGCTACTGAAGGTCATGGGGCCCTTTATATGTCCAGCTGTCCTTTGTCAACAACAAATTGTCACTGTTTTTGTGTGTTGAATATATGCTATATGGTAATTTATGGACCTAATAGGTATCTAAAGCCATTTGCACATAACAAAATATGTATTTTATCTTATATTTTAGAAATGTACATCCAGTTATTTTTTTCCCTTTAAATTTTTTGCCCCCCCCAAAAGAGTGGGGCCCTAAGCTATAGTTTGTTTAGCTTATACAGTGGTACCTCTACGTACGAATAACTCTACTTACGAATGTTTCTACTTACAAACGGAGCTCCATCCGCCATCTTGGATGCGGTTTAGATAGGATTTTTTCTACTTACGAATTTTTAGATAGGGTTGCTTCTACTTACGAATTTTCCCCCCAATGCATTCCTATGGGATTCGACTTACAATTTTTTTCAACTTACGAATGTGCGTTTGGAACGCATTAAATTCGTGAGTAGAGGTACCACTGTACGTAAATCCAGCATTGGCTGGTCTGTATAGACAAGAACAGATCAACATCTGAATTCTTAAATTATAAGGGTTGCTAACCTCAAAGCAGGCAGCAGAGTTGAACAAAGATCTTGCCAAAGACAACCAGGTAATGCTCCTATTTTACAGGGGGCTGAAAAACAGGCAATTATTTGTCTATGTGCAATATTATTCAATTTTGTTAACATGTTTGGAATCAGAAAGGCTTGCCGATCTACTGCAGATCGCCCAGTGATCTACCCGGTAGACTCAAAATCTGCTTTCTGACAGCTTCTGCCCTGGAACATGCTCAAGAATGAACTGCAACATTCAGGAATCTCTTGAAAAAGAAAGGTGTCTGGCCCAGAAAGCCTGAAAAGGACAGCCATATGATATGAAGCAATTCAAACTCTCCAAGCTCGTATGCATACAATCTCTAGGGGCCACTTGTCAAATTTGCTTCTCTCCCACCTCCTTTTGCTCCTTCTCTTCCTCTTCCTTGCAGTTGCTGTTCCTTTTGAAGCATCTGGAGTGGCAAGATATCCTTGCTTGTTTTCTGCCAGGTTGCCGAAGTGCCAAAGGAAGAGGTTAATTTGTGCCACGGCTCAGGTCCCCCAGTGCCTGTGCTCAGTGCCAGCATTCAACTCCAGAATGCACCAAGTGCCCCTGAGCAGACACAGGGGGAATTTCTCCTTGCCAAGGAACAAATGCAGAGTCATAGATTGTCAGAGTTGGAAGAGACCCTGGCAGCCCAGCCCTTTTGCTCAAGGCAGGATCTTGCAATAACAGTAACCCTGGCAGATGACCTAGTCTAGCCCTCTGCTCAAATGCCTCCAGCCAAGGAGAGCAGGATGCCTCTGGAGGCTGGCTGCTCCCGCTGCCCAGGATCTCTTAGCAGCAGGAAGCCTCTCCTAACCTTTAGCCAAAATCTTCAATTTCCATTCTTTGGCCCTCTGAAACAGCAGATAACACGCTTGGCCTGTCTCCTGCGTGACAACCCTATCACACAGACATTTAAAGATCACCATCGTGATAGACACACCACACATTTGAAGCACATGACTTCCCACAAATAATCCTGAGAACAGCTGTTTGTGAGGGTGCTGGGAACTGCAGAGCTGTGAGTGGTAAACTACATTTCCCGTGGTCTTTGGGGAGGAAATCATGTCTCCCCTGATTCTTCTCTTCTCTGGGCTTAAACACAGTCAGCTCTTTCAACCGCTCCTTATAGGACCGGTGCACAGTCACTACACATCAAAAATTAGGGTTCCAAATGATGTCCTGGCATTTCCACACTAGCCCACTTTTCAGTGGCTTTCTTTCTCCAGCCAGAAAATGCATCTTTCATTATGGCAGACTTTTGCCTGCTACGACTTACATATGCAGGCATTTTTTTCCCTGTGATCTGGGCTAGTGGTTTTCAACCAGTGTGCTGTGGCACCCTGGGGTGCCTTGAATGATGGCCAGGGGTGCCGCGGGTAACACTGGCCACTGGCCCTCTTTCCTTCCCTTCCTCCTCTGGTCCCCTTTCACGTCTCTGCTTCCCAAAGGCTTGCACAGCTGTTTGTTGCAGCTGCCCTGGCTACAAGCGCCCCAGGAGAATGGTGCCTCTGGGGCTGGCCAGGGGGTGCTTCCCAGGCTCCTGTAGGGCAGTGTGAGGAGGCACCTCTCTTTCGGGCACGGGGGGGGGCAGCTCAGAGACCAGGGGCAGCAGCTGCGGCTGCCCAGAGGACTCCCAAGGAGGAGGCAGCTGCTGCTGAGGGAACACTCCAAAAGGGAGGGTGTTTGAAAAGGGGGTGAGGGGTCGCCAGCTCTGCAGGCAAGGGGTGACTTAACTGGGCTCCTGAGCCCCACAGGGGTGCTGCAGAAAGAATGTAGTTGGTTAAAAGAGCTGTGGACCCAAAAAGGTTGAAAACCTCTGATGTAGGCCATTGCTGATTTTTAACAAATTAATTTTTAAGGTTGTTATTACATGTATTTTAATATTTTCAATTGTGTTGAAATTTTAAATTGTTGTAAGCCGCTCTGAGTGGTGCAGGGTCACAAGAAGAGTGGAACAGAAATATTATGTATAAATAAATGAATGAATGAATTAAAAAAACACCTTGTATAGACGAATTGAGTCATGCATGTACAAGTCCCGTTGAGTCTGACTCATGAAGATTATTTCAGTTTAGGAGAGAGTTGCTGTTGCACCAATGATGGTGATGGTAGAAAGATGAATTGTCATCAATCTGCCTCTTTTATGAAGTGCAACAGGGCAGATCCCTGCCCCAAAGACCTTACAATCAGGGGAGACAAGGGAGGAAAGGGAGGAAAATGGAAGGAGGATGTAAACCATCCAGAGATTTTGTTACATTAAGCGATCATTTTGAAAAACAGATAAACAATAAGCTCTTGCACCAGCTTTTACAATGGAGGGAACCCTACTTTCAGTTAGATATAGGTATGCTTAGTTACAGCAGAGAACAGGGACTTGCGGTGCAAGGCTCATCATGCCTATTCAGAAGTAAATCCTATTAAATCCAATGGGGTTTACTCTCAGGAAAATGGAGGATTTCTGCCTAAAGCTAGGGGAAACTCTGGGACTCCCCCCCCCTTTCTCCTCTTCTGTAGTGAGATCTTTCCCACTGTGCCTGCTTGAAATGTGAAGGCCAAATTTTCCAGCTGATGGAGGCAATTTCAGTGACTTGGAGGTGATTTCTGGGTTTGGGGAAGGGAAGAGGAAATCTGCTATTGCTTGTAGCCAAAGTTCAAATTGGGAGTAATAACTAGGGCTGTGGGTGTTTCTCCACAGCTTTGATCTGCAGAACTGGCCCTCTTACTGGCACCACATAATATTCCTTCCACATTGGTAAGAAATCAATATTTTAATGTAGCAACGGCCCTTTGGAACTCCCTGCCTATTGACCGTACCATTTTCGGCACCTGCTAAAAACATTTGCTTTTTGTTTAGACTAGCCTGTCCAGCCATGTACGGTAGCATACTGGCATGTGCTTTTTATCACTGACTTAGAATTTTTAATAGTTGTTTTTAACTGCTTTTGCCTATGATTTTATTGCTTTCTTCTTTTTGTAAACTACGTTGAGTTTTTTTTTAAAAAAGAATCAAGCGGTCTATAAATTTCATGAGATAAATGAAATAAAGACCAATAACTCTCCGCCACTGCCTCCTCCCTGAACGGCGCTGCTGGGCTTACTCCGGAGTATGCAAACCAGGGTGCCTAGGACTGAGCAAGCGAGAGTGGCCAAAGATTATCTTGCCAGTCCTGAACCACGTGCGCCAGGAAGAGAGTCCGTGATCCGTTGGGACCGAGTTTCCCAGCCAGTTTTACTTCGGTGCGAGGTATTGAAAGAGAAACAAAACCTGAAGCAGAATCGGAAGCGAAGCGGATCTTACCGGCTCTGGTGTCTTCTTTGTCAATTGTCTTCGCGAGCCGGGCTGCCTGCCCAGAGGGCGATCCCGGAGCGCATCCTTGGCGCTTGTTGCTGCTCGGATCCGACGCGAGGCTGTTGCTGGAAGAGGAGCGGAGTCAGCCGCGCTGGGGACGCCCGGCGGAGGGGCGCGGATGAGGCATCGCGGAGAGAGACGGGAGGCGGGGTGAGAGAGAAGGAGGGTGGGGGGGGGAAGAGGCAGGAAGCCGATTTGCAGAAAAACTTTAAAAGAGAAGTGACAAATTGAGAAGAGTGCTACAGGACGCGACAGTGCGCTTGGTACGCGGGAAGCGTTGCAGCCAGGGCGCGCAAAGCAGGAGCGAAAGCGCTGTGTGTGTGTGTGTGTGGGGATTTTGCAAGGGGTCACCCTGGGATAAAGGTAAAGGGTAAAGGGACCCCTGACCATTAGGTCCAGTCGTGACCGACTCTGGGGTTGCGCGCTCATCTCGCATTATTGGCCGAGGGAGCCGGCGTATAGCTTCCAGGTCATGTGGCCAGCATGACAAAGCCGCTTCTGGCAAACCAGAGCAGCACATGGAAACGCAGTTTACCTTCCCGCTGTAGCAGTACCTATTTATCTACTTGCATTTTGACGTGCTTTCGAACTGCTAGGTTGGCAGGAGCTGGGACCAAGCAACGGGAGCTCACTCCGTCACAGGGATTTGAACCGCCGACCTTCTGATCAGCAAGCCCTAGGCTCAGTGGTTTAACCACAGCGCCACCTGGGTCCCACTCACCCTGGGATACCGCCCCCCCCCCAAATCTTTCTCAGCCTCCTCTATAGTTGACGGAGAGAGGGTGGCTGCTTCTATGAACCTCATTTATTTTATAAAATTTATACACCACTTGACTGCAAAAAAGGAGAAAACCTAAAAGCGGTGAAATCAATTTTAAAGAAACCAGCTCTACTTTATAACGTACGGAAGTTAGAATACTAAAACAGATTAAAATCCTCTCGACTTTCTAGGCATCTTGTCTAGACAGGAATGTGTTTCAAAGGAGCCGAAAAGAGGACAGGGAAGAAGGTGCCTTCTTCTTGATCTCAATAGGCTCCGAGGGTCATTTTGCTGCCTCTAAAGGATGGAGGGCACAAGGAGAAGGGGACGACAGAGGATGAGATGGTTGGACAGTGTTCTCGAAGCTACAAACATGAGTCTGACCAAACTACGGGAGGCAGTGCAAGACAGGAGTGCCTGGCGTGCTCTGGTCCATGGGGTCACGAAGAGTCGGACACGACTAAACAACTAAACAACAACAACAGCATTTGCTAACTCCAGTGCTTTTCTTCTAGGAAAAACGGTGCTGGTTCTGTGTACCTGTGAGTCCCCCCAGAAAAGAGCACCGGGCGGCTAACCCTCTTAGTTTTGTGGCATTCCTTCACTTACATTGCCAATGATCACATCTATGCTTGAATGGCAGTTCCAATCTAGTCTGTATTTGTCATGCTCACCTTTCCAGCTGCTGGAGGATATTTTTTGCTGTCCTCTGAAACATCCACAGGCTCTTGTGGTTTTGTGGCACTCCTTCTGTTACATAGCCAACTGCCTCTGTTTTTATGGCAGTTTCAATCTAGCCTGCCATGTTTCCTTGCAAGAATGCCATGTGGCCTTAGACTGGGTGTGCGTCCTACATTTCCCACCTGCCAAGGCCAAGACAGGCCCCTCTCTGCCAGCACAGCAACAGGGGAGAGGAGTGGTTTCAAGAGCCAGATGGGCTGTGGGTCCTGTGCCCTTTGAGGCAACCTTTCACAGGGGGCCATGATGAAAGGCCTGAAGTGGTAACTCCTGCCTTTCTAGTGGCCCTGGAAGTGCTTTTAAGAATATAAGAAGAGCCTGCTGGATCAGACCTATGTCCAGCATCCTGTTCTCACAGTGGCCAGCCAGATGCCTCCACAAGAAAGACCCGGGTGCAGGACTGCTCTCCCCTCCTGTGGGTTCCAAGATCTGGTGTTCAGAAGCACTACTGCCCCCAACAGTAGTTCTTCTTCTTCTTCTTCTTCTTCTTCTTCTTCTTCTTCTTCTTCTTCTTCTTCTTCTTCTTCTTCTTCTTCTTCTTCTTCTTCTTCAATAAATCTTTTTATTTGATTTTCAAAAGGAATAAAAAGAGATCACAAAAATTAAAAAGAGATAACAAAAGAATAAACATAACACCAAAAAACAGTACGAAATTCAAATAACAAGATTACTCTAAATCTCTTGACTTCCCCCCATCCCCTCCATGGATCCTTTTGATTCTATTTTCAACTGCATATACTGTATCAATACTTCTCCAATTTTTCATCATCCTAAGTTATCTATATAATCAATTACATTACAAGTGTATTTAAAATCCTGCTAATGTTTTAACCTGTTCACAATGATTTTGTATGTACATTATAAACACACACCCGTTTTAATTTCTTGTCTCCTTGATTCCTGAGCTTCCCTGTTAATTTTTCAGCATAGTCCATTAATTTGGTTTGCCATTCTTCTCTGGTCTGGGCTGTCTCGTCCTTCCAACTCTGGACTAGTAACATCTGGGTGGTCGTTGTAGCATACATAAACAATTTCCTCTGATCTTTTGGAATCCCGGTACCTATAATTCCTAATAGAAAAGCTTCTGGGTTTTTTTAAAAAAAATAAAAGTTATTTTTGAACATTTTTTTCATTTCATTATATATCATTTCCCAGATTTTTAAAGTTACATTACAGTTCCACCACATATGATAAAAGGTATCACTGCCCCCAACAGTTGAGGCAGAGCAGAGCCATCGGTACCCCTCTCCTCCATAAATTTGTCTAATCTTTTAAAGCCATCTAGGTGGGTGGCTATTCTTGTCTCCTGTGGGAGCAAGTTGCACCGTTTAACTATGTGCTCCATGAAGAAGCCCTTTCTTTTATCTGCCGTGAACCTTCTACTTTCTCCATGCCATGCATAATCTTATAAACCTCTAGCATGTCTCCTTTAACGCGTCTTTTCTCTAAACCAAGAAGTCCCAAGTGTGGCAACCTTTCCTCATAGGTGAGCCGCTCTTTTCCTTTGATCAGATGGGTTGCCCTTTGCTGAACTCTTTCCAACTCCACAATATCCTTTTGCAAGTTTGCATGTTGGAGAGGGGTCCTCAAGGCAGTCCAATAATCAATCCAAAAGGGATTCCAACTGTACTGAAAACACATTGTTGAATATTTATAGGATAGTAGAAAAAAGAAAGAAAGGAGAACACCAGGAAGAACTTTCTGACAGTCCAGCAGTGGAACAGTCTCCCACGAGAGGTGGTGGATTCTCCTTCCTTGGAAGGTTTTAAGTAGAGCTTGGAAGTCATGGAATTGAGATTCCTGCTTGCAGGGGGTTGGACTAGATGGCCCTCGGGTTACCTTCCAGCTCTGCAGTTCTATGACTGCATGATTCACTCTGAACCTCAACCTTCTCCCCCTCTCAACCAGCAGGAGTGGTTTCCTGCTGACAGACATTACCTTAATTTAAACAGAAATGCAATATATCCCATCCTAGTGCAGAAGACAGTGACCAGGTGAGCTGTGTGTTTGCTCAATCTTTGTGACTGTTGATGGGCAACTTCAAGAACCCTGCAGGTTTCCCTCCTCCTCCTCCATCTTTAAACTGGACTGAGGCCAGCCAACATTTCAAAGAGAGGCTCACCCACTGTAAAAGCAGAACACCCAAGGCTCCTCCACATGGCAGTTTATCTTGTACTCTGTGCTGCTCATCAAAACAGTGTCTCATATTCCCATTTAACCCAGATTTATTGTTTCCCTGGAAAATTTGATAAGTAACAAAATCCCTGCAGAAATGGCAAGATATAGGAGATACAGGATGGTGTTTTGATGAGCATGACACTCAGGCCCGGCTCTAGGTGCAGTCCCGGTGGCGCTCGAGACCTGCTCGAGACGGCCCTGATGGCACTGTGTGGATAGATGCTGCACAAAACTCATATGTATGGGACAGTCTGCCCTAAATCGTACGTAAGAGTCTCACTTCATCACACAAAGGGTCTAATCACCAACTTAATGACTGCAGCAAGGCTAACCATCGCCCAAATATTGGAAAATGTTGAATACAGAGATGTTTGAGAACTGGCTACCACAACTTTGATGTTGCTGGATAAACTAACAACTCATAAAATGGACAGACATTTTTTATTCAGATTGGTACAAATTTATTTCCTACGTGGCAGCAAAGGAACAAGCATATAGGCTACCAAGATGGGGATTGATGGTATGACACTTGTGTTTGACAAAGTGATTTGATTTATTAACCCAATTACTTTTAAGTTTTTCTATATGTGTATTTCCAGGTGGGGAGAAGATTTGTTACTGTTCATAGAATTGTAGAGAGGGAACCAAGGTTCACCGAGTCCAACTGCTGCAAAACAGGAATCTCTGACCGATGACTCTCCAGTCTCTGTTTGGAAACCTCCAATGAAGGAAAGTCCACCATCTTCCAAGGAAGCCCATTCCTCTGTCAAACAGCTCTTACCATCAGAAAGTTCTTCCTGATGTTTACTTGGAATCTCCTTTCTTGTCATTTGAATCCATTGGTTCAGGTCCTGTCCTCCAGAGCAGGAGAAAGCAAGCTTGCTCCATCTTCCATGTAGCAGCCTTCAGATATTTGAAGATGGATATTCCATCAACTATCCATCTTAAATTAAATCTCTCCATTCTGAAGGAAATCATCCCTCAGTGCTCACTGGAAGGACAGTTCCTGAAGCTGAGGCTCTAATACTTTGGCCACCTCACGAGAAGAGAAGACTCCCTGGAAAAGACCCTGATGTTGGGAAAGATGGAGGGCACAAGGAGAAGGGGACGACAGAGGACGAGGTGGTTGGACAGTGTTATCGAAGCTACCAACATGAGTTTGACCAAACTGCGGGAGGCAATGGAAGACAGGAGTGCCTGGCGTGCTCTGGCCCATGGGGTCACGAAGAGTCGGACACGACTAAATGACTAAACAACAACAACATTCTATCACCTCTCAGTCTTCCCTTCTCCAGGATAAACATACCCAGCTCCTTCAACTATTCCTCATAAAGCTTGGTTTCCAGATGTGGTTTCTTATTGTATTTGTTAATTCTCATCTTCCGTTGCTGTGCCAACACTGGAAAAGAGGGGTGGGGGGAACCCACCAAGCTGTGAGCAGCATAAGGTATGCAGAGAACTGCCATGGCCACCCTAAATCAATGCAGAAGGAGGCTGGGTCACAGCAGACTCCCTCACAGTCATCCCATTTTGGAGAGTCTGATCACTCTGGGAGGTGCACTCATTTCAGCTCCCAATCTGTTGACTTTTAGACTTTTCTCTCTCCCTAGAGAGCAATTCCACAGCAATCCATGCAAGGAGTGCCCCCCCCCTCAAAACGATGGCTGTTTATCAGCATAACAGCCCTGGAAGTCCCTCCAGAGGAGGAATGCATTTCTCAACCTATTGATCTGAGAATAGATCGCTTGCATCCCTCCTGAATGCTGCAGTACTGAACTCTCCTCTGCGGGACCAACGTCTCCACTGCTTGGAGTGTTTTAGAGCTCAGGAACAACATCATGTTTTATATATGCACTGACTCCTCAGAGATCATTAGCGTTAATTATGATAGTGGTCCACACTCCATTATTTCTCCCCTCTGAGGACTGATTTCCCTATCCAGGGCTATTATTCTGTTCAGTTGCCCACCTGTGGACTAGCGGCTTCCAGAACAGCTGCCATCCCCAGGCACCCTCATCAGAGACGTCCCTCTTCTGTCAAACAGGGAGACACAAGGGGGGTTTCGGGAGAGAGATCCAAACAGCATTTCCAGGAGCCCAAAGCACAGTGCATTTCAGAGACCTTTGCACAGATTTCTATACCAGGAAGGCTGTCAGCACGAAATCTTCTTTTCCGTCTCTTGTGACATCATTCTGTCTGAGTCACTGGAACCCAAGTGCAAAATAATCCAGACTATTAAGCACTCAATGGGCCGGTTGTAATATTTGATCCATCCTCTGCAACAAACTAGGTTTAAACACCTTTTTGACAGGCTCATTCAAAACATTACTACTTTTTTGTTTTTGTTTAGTTGTGAGAGATTTTTGGATGAAACTAATTATCTACATCTAGGGTGCTCAATGTGGCACCCTCAAGATAGCCCCCTTGGCACCTGCTGAGCAGTCTGCTCCTCCCAATGTATATTTCTTAATTGAGGTGCTTTTTATTGTTTGGTTGTGGGAGTGTTGCCTGTTTTGGGTGGATGTTCCCTGCTCTTTTATTAAATGTGTTTTATTTAATGATAATGATAATACAGTCATACCTTGGATCTCGAATGCCTTGGCTCCCGAACAAGTCAGCTCCCGGACAATCGAAACCCGGAAGTGAGTGTTCCAGTTTTCGAAAGACTTTTGGAAGCCAAACGTCCAATGGGGCTTCCACAGCTTCCGATTGGCTGCAGGAGCTTCCTGCAGCCAATCAGAAGATGCACTTCAGTTTTCAAACATTTTGGCAGTCAAACGGACTTTCGGAATGGATTCCATTTGACTTCCAAGGTACAACTGTAATACCCTACCCATCTGACTGGGAAGTGAGGGGCAGATGGTGCTTGTCCACCTGGGAAGGTAGCACATCCAGGAAAAGGACTATTCTGATCCTAAACCTCTGCTGCCTTGCAGGAGATCTTTAGGAGAAGAAAAGGCTAGGAGTAAACCCTACACAACTATATATCCCAGCAGAGTTCTTGAAGACCAACGCTGGGTGGTGGGCTCCACTGCTGGCGAAACTTTTCTCTCTCATTGACTCTACACGTCTCTTCCCCAAAGGGTGGGCAGTGGCGATAATCATCCCAAGATACAAAAACAGTCCCACATCGAATCCAGCGAGTTATAGACCAATCAGCCTCCTCTCTATCCCCAGCAAACTATACGCAAAACTTTGGCCACAGGAAGAGAAGACTCCCTGAAAAAGGCCCTGATGTTGGGAAAGATTGAGGGCAGAAGGAGAAGGGGACGGCAGAAGACAAGATGGTTGGACAGTGTTCTCGAAGCTACGAACATGAGTTTGACCAAACTGCGGGAGGGAGGCAGTGGAAGACAGGAGTGCCTGGCCTGCTATGGTTCATGGGGTTACGAAGAGTCGGACACGACTAAACGACAACACCCATGTAGTGAACCAAATATTAAGTTGGCAGCTTAATTTTTGGCCTAACACCATCCACCCAAACTGAATATTGGACCCTCCTGGACAAGAAGACTATAAGAGGACTTCCTAGTCTCTTCCCATAGATATGATTCAGAGTTTCTTGAGAAGAGTGATTGATGGGAGTTTTTAAAATGCGAAACATTGAAGGCAGAAATTCAGACAATTCCAACAAGAAAGAAAAGTGGGAGCATGGCCCCGAAAGACGTGTGTCCCAATTTTCCTCCGCGTCATGTTGGAAGGTATTTAAATGTGCAGTGTCAATGTGGCCTGAGTTACTTCCCTGTAACTTTTCATTACGGTATTTTAAAATCCATTCTTCCCTAGAACTTTTACAAGAAATGCATTCCGACTTGGCAACCTCTTTCGCAAAGACCCCATTTTACAGTGGGTGAAAATGATGCTTGAGTAGAGCCAAGCGACTTCTGTCTCCGGGGTCTCCCAAGACATCTGTTGCACAGAAGGAAAGAGAACTCCTGGTTCCCAGGTTTGGACCAAAGCACCTCCCACCTCCTCCCCCAACTCCACTCACCGCCCTGAGAGCACCTGAGTGAAGCTGCAAGTGCTACGGCTATTCTGTCAAAGACACCCAGAAGTACCAAGAGCAAGGCAGGGAACCTTTCTTTTCTTTCCCCATCTCTATCCTCCCGCACCAAAGTTAACGTTTGAAGCCAATAACTCGGTACTATCTTTTTAAAGGTCAATTATTATTATTATTCTTTTATTAGCAATTAGCTAATTTTTAAATGGAAACAAATTGAGAGGTGGGGGAAAAAACCTGCACAGATATATCTTCAGAACGGATATATCTCCTCATTCAAGTTGAGTGAGAAAGGTCAGGAGGAAGGGAATCTTACATATATATATGAGCTGTACACAGTGGCAAAGGCGCAGGAAGAATAATCATAATCACCACTGTCATGATTAACATATGGCAATGTATTTATAGTGAGATCTAAACAATAATTTGAGAGAGAGAGAGAAGCGCAGTTCATGCAGCAGTAGCAGCGATGTGTAGAAAGGGGCAAGCTCCGAGCTTTGATAGGCTAGTTTTTTTCTACTTTAAGTTTAGTATTTTTTATTTATTTACTTGATGGCTACAGCCAGGTATACCACCCTTCATCTGTAGATCTCAGGGTGGTTCACAACATGAAATCACAACATGAAAAATGCAAGAGAGTTTATAATAAAAATAAGAACAAAAACGAACTAATAACCGCCCTCCCACAACACACTTAAAAGGGCATTGCATGTCTATCAGCCAAAGGTCTGGTTAAAAGAGGAACTTTTTTGCCATATGCCTAAAGTTCCATAAGGAAGGTGCCAGGAGAACCTCCCTGGGGAGAACATTCCAAAACGGGGAGCCACTGCAGAGAAGGCCCGTTTACATGTTGCCACCCTCCAGACATGAAGAAGGGTCTTGGAGGATGATTTCATGGTCTGGGGAGGTTCATATGGAGAGAGGTGGTCCTTGAGGTATTGCAATTCTGAGCCATTTAAGGTTTTATAGGTCAAAACCAGCATTTTGAATTGGGCCTGTAAACTAACCACCTCTGTCCCCTCTGGGGCACCTGGTTGGCCACTGTTGTTTATTGCATGATATTCTGACAGTTATGCTGGCTGGGGACGATGGGAGTCGTAGTGCAAAACATCTGGAACACGCCTGGTTGGCCAAGGCAGACTACCTGTTCATTTCTGCACAGTGCTGCCCTCTGCTGTTAGGTAGGACAGAGGGTGCCCAGATTCCTGGGTTTGGAAAGGGAGCATCAGCTCTATCTCTCTTCACCACAAATTTCTTAAAGCTCCAGGAACCATCGCTGGACATAATTCACCTGGAGGTGAATTTGATTTGGAGCCAGCTTTCCAGACCAGAAAAGGTGTGAATTTTATTTTTCTATAGACACTATCACTAGCAACAAGCAGTCACAAAAACGAAACTGTGAAAGCAAAAATATGCTGAGCTTAGAAGCAGCTATTGCAAAATGCATGGGCTTCATCCAATGCCTAATAAAAGGAAAGTTGATCGAGAGGTTGATGGGAACTTTGAAATGCCACTTCCGACATGTGTCGTCGGCCAGGAGCATCACAGACCCTGAGATTTCTGGGCCCAAACCTGAGATCTAGGAGTGTCCCCTGGTGATCCAATGGAAGTGGTCCTTGGAGAAGGAGGTTAATTGGGAAGGGGGACAGAGGAGAGCAGATCTGCCAGGGTGTCTGTTATAATTTGCAATCAGCTGCTGCTGGGCTGTAGCTTGCAAGCTGCAAGCACAGCCTCTTCCTCCTCCTCCTCCTCCTCCTCCTCCTCCTCTCTCACCCACCTGGAGATTCAAGTCCTGGAATGGGTCAAACCTGGAAACTTCATGTCAGTCCTAGAGGTCTGGCAACCCTGCTTCTGTCCTTCCCTCTGTTACTGAATCATGGTTTATTTAGAAGAGTGGTTCCCAAAGTGGGAGGTAGTGCCCGCTGGGAGATAGTAGGATTACATAGTGGTACACTAAGAGGCAAGGGGGTGGCAGGGGGCACTGGCAGTGTAAATGACTATCTGAAAAGCTGGTATCGCTGGATCCAGTTCATCAGTTTTGTTGGATTAATTAAACAGAATAGTTTTAATTGGATTTTGAATAAATGTGCAATTAATCGTTACTGTTTTGAATTGCATTGCGCTGTTCTCTTCCTTCATGGGTTGTGCAAACTGCTATTTTGAATAATGCTTTTAGAGGTATAGGGCACCAGGGATGAATTTATGAGGTGGCTGGGGTGATATTGCCTCTTTAAGACTGGTTTATGGGATTGGGTTCTAGCCTCAAAAACAATGAGCTTACATCCAGTTGCCTCCCGTTAAGGCTTCAAGGCCAGTGTCACAAGATAATTGGGTGGGAGAGGTGTTCGAACGCCCATGGTCTAAGTTCCCATAAAAGCTGGATTGCCAGGAGGTCAGCATCTAGATAAATTAGTGCTTCTTGTTGTCTTACCATCTGAGCTATATTAATCTGTGTAATTATTTGGAGTTTTTCCTCTCTTGTAGAGTTTTGTTTTAGCAAAGCCCATGTATGATTTCATGAAATTTGGCCTGGTCTGAGTTCCTGAACCCTTTAATTTTGACCACGCTTTTCGAAACAAAGGTCACCCATCAGAGGGGCACTCGGAAAAGTTCAGGAGTCACTGATTTAGAATTTCGTGCCTGGAGGCAAGTTGCTGTCTTCCAGCCTTAGCTTGCCATCTGTAAAATGGGAGTAATAGGATGAGGGTAGCCAGGTGTAGCTCCTCTGCCTTTAATGGTTGGGTAGGAAAATGGATTTTATTTGGTGTGACTCATCAGGGAAGGAACTATTAAACATGCAAGAGTCCTGTCCTTTCTGGATGTAAAGGTAAAAGTAAAGGTACCCTTGACTGTTAGGTCCAGTCGCGAATGACTCTAGAGTTGCGGCGCTCATCTCGCTCTATAGGCCGAGGGAGCCGACGTTTGTCCACAGACAGCTTCCGGATCATGTGGCCAGCATGACTAAGCCGCTTCTGGTGAGCCAGAGCAGCGCACAGAAACGCTGTTTACCTTCCCACCAGAGCGGTACCTGTTTATCTACTTGCACTCTGACATGCTTTTGAACTGCTAGGTGGGCAGGAGCTGCGACCGAACAACGGGAGCTCACCCCATCGCAGGGATTCGAACTGCCGACCTTCTGATTGGCAAGCCCTAGGCTCTGTGGTTTATACCGCAGCGCCACCTGCATCCCCCTTTCTGTATGTAGCTGCCTTCAATAGGACACACTGATATTCTGGACCTGCAGCAGTTCAATTTCCATTCAGTTTTTCCCAAATAATTTTGTGCATTTTAGTTTTGGCCGAAGAAACCCCCGCTGGAGATTTCCTAGCTCTGGGAGAAAGGGAATGGCTCTTAATCCATCATGCAGATGTGACCACCCTCTCACTGATTCGTGAAGTTAAATGCAGTAAAGGTCATATAAGATATTCCTGAAAGTTAACTTGGTATATAAACTGAAGGGCTCTGGAAGGACACCAGAAGTTGTAGGCCAGGCTCTCACCCATCAACTTCTAAAGCTTCTTCAAATAAAGTCCTAGAATTTAAGTGAGCTAGGAGGAAAGTGATGTTGGGAGATCACCGTCATAATGTTAGTATATTTGATTGCTTGACGATTTTCTGATGATAAATTATTTGACTTTCATTGGCACTATTTGCTCTCTCTACATTCTGGCGTTCCCATTCTTTTTCAGGGACAAAAGTAAACATCATTTTGGAGAGAGTCTCAGGTTGCTTATAAATAGTGCTCATATTTCACTGATAATTACAGTTATGTGGGATTCAACCTGGATGCAGAATTATACGGCTGCTATTTATTAACCCATAAATGTCAAACCTAGTGTTGAATTTTTTTCAAATGGCCCTCTTTGGAACAAAAGTGAAGAGGGTGAGAAATCTACGCATGCCAGTCTGGTGCCATGAAATTAAATGATGCTTTATATGAATAGCACCATTATCCTGCCAGATTCCATTAATCTTCAGCTACTTTGCAAAATTGCAGGCCGATTTCTACAGATCTCTGCTCCAAATGCCTTTGGAAATCCTTAAGGTGGAAGTGGGAAGCAATAGATAACAGGCACTAGGACCTTGTGGGAGCTCGGATTCCTAGTCGGGACTAGGACCTACATGTGGAGGTGTTTTGCCTGGACACTGCAAAGGTAAAGATTAAGCCAGCAAATAGTCAGGACCTGGGACCTCTCATTGTGGGGATGGGTTCAAGCTGAAGCAAGTGGCCTCTGCGTCTTGGTATGTTTCATTCAGAATATACCCCCCTGAACCAGGGCTTCTGTGTGAATGGGGTTTCTCAGGTCACCTGTGAATGGGGTTTCTCAGGTCAGCAGTGGTGCTTGGGCAGTTTTCAAGAAACAGCCATGCAAAAAGCCAGTGGACCAACCAGTCTGTCACAAACCCAAGAGACCCTCTCTCTTTTGTATGTCCTGGGCTACTGTGCCAAGCAGGGCTGGATTGCCCAATAGGCAGGCTAAGCATGTACAGAGGGCACCAGAAAAGCAGGGGCATAAAAAAGAGAGGTTTTTTAAAAAGTGATTTTTGATTATTATTTTTTAAGCATTTAAATAGCCACCAGGGGGAAATCATAACTTTGTTAGACTTCCTTACCCTATCCCATAGCTTTACATCCAGAAAGTTTTCCCTTTTCTCGCGAGGAAGCCTATTCAGCATGAATGAATTTCCCTTTAAAAAAGGGAGAACTTGGCAGCCATGCCCTATCCTAGCCAAACATACTCTACCCAATCTCCCCCCCCATTATTCTGCTCTATTATCTATCCCCCTCCAAGCCAGGGGTTGTCCTACTAACGCAGATCAAAACAATGCAAGGATCCTGTCATGTATTGCAACAAATCTGAGGTTTTTAAAATTTTATTTCACAGTTCAGTATTGTTTTGATTTTGAATTACATATGGAAGGGGATGTTATAGCATTTTCAGTGCTCAGGGCCTCCCAAAGTCTTGATTCAGCCCTGGATCCAAACACTGGGCTGGATCCAAACACAACACAGAGGAATTGAACCTCGCTAACCCGACATCCTGAAAAGAGATGAGGTCATAGCTGGCATCCCACCCCCCTGCTTCTGAGAAAAACAAGATGTGGGGTATTTAATGTGCGGTCAATCCAGCAGTTCATGTTTTGCTAGTGAAATATACTCAGAGAGTGAATTTCATGCTCTTTATTCAGCTCATAGTAGCAATGAATGAAACTTTCCCCAAAACGTCTAGCTATATATACATTATTTACACAATGGGCCCTGCATGATTGGCTAATTACAGGCTGCTCCTGTAAGCCAATCAGGTTGGGGATTCACTTCCTCCAGAAGCCTGATTGGCTGCTCCTGCAGGCCAATCAGGGTGCTGATTCACTTCCACCTGAAGCTGGATTTGGTGGCTCCTGCGGATCTATCAGACGGCTGCATTCTGGATCCTATTGTTCTAGGATTCAGCTCAGTACAGTGGTACCTCGGGTTACAGATGCTTCAGGTTACAGACTCCGCTAACCCAGAAACAGTACCTCGGGTTAAGAACTTTGCTTCAGGATGAGAACAGAAATTGCACAGCAGCAGCGGGAGGCCCCATTAGCTAAAGAGGTACCTCAGGTTAAGAACAGTTTCAGGTTAAGAACGGACCTCCAGAATGAATTAAGTTCTTAACCTGAGGTACCACTGTACATAACAGCTAAAGAGGCACATGATAGGAGATGCAGTTCACAGAGTTTCCCTGTAAGTTTGCTAGAGAGAACTCTGAGAGAGACACTCCCATTGCGCCCTGATCAGGAGAGGGAGTAGCTGTCTATTCTCTTACCTGCAAGGGCACAACCTCTTCATTTCCCCACCTCTTCTGCTCTGCCAGCAATGTGAGAACATCTGCTAAGTCTGAGCTCTGTGCTCAGGCTACATTTTAGCTAGACTTAAAATTGTCTTTGTAACTGAAGTACCATTTTAAGCTTGCCTGAACAAAGCTGCTGTATCTGTTCCTCCTCAACAAGTATTCTGAGTAAATGTTACTTTTACCTTTTACAAGACTCTTTGTGTGATTATTATTTAAAGGAGGAGAAACGGGAAATAGCAGGAAAAGCCAGTCTGCCTCAAAGCATCCTAGATCAGTGTTTTTCAACCACTGTTCCGCGGCACACTAGTGTGCCGCGAGATGTTGCCTGGTGTGCCGTGGGAGAATTACTTTATATATAGTCAATATAGGCACAGAGTTAATTTTTTTAACATTTTCTAATGGTGGTGTGTCTCGTGATTTGTTTCATGAAAGAAGTGTGCCTTTGCCCAAAAAAGGTTGAAAAACACTGTCCTAGATTACTTAGGCTAAAACTGGCCTATCTGAGCTTCCATCTGCTGAATTTACAAATCTTAGGGGGAAAAGGATAAATATGTCGTCATCTTGCATCTATTCACATCCCAACACAAGCTCCCCTGGCTTGACCTGGAAAGATATCAGCCTGACACCATTTGCGGAGTTGCTCTGGGCCGCAAAGAGCAGCCGCCACGAAATAAGAGGCTGCCATTCTGCTATCGTTGTGTTATATATATATTATTGTGGTGCCGGTGCCTTTGTTTGCCTACCATAGGAGGCCACGTTACAACAGCCCGAGATCAGAGGAGGACAGTTGTGTAGAAGTGCAAGCAGGGAAAAGGGAAGCTTGCGAGAGCAGCAACTGTGTTAGCAAAGGAAAGAAAGTGAGAAGGAAGACGGAGGAGCTGGGGGCCTCTGAGGTTTCCTCCTCCCCAAGCCTAGTCTGAAGTGACAGCTGTGCCCGCCGGCAAAGGGGGCAAGTGGTTGTAGGGGGGGCAACCTGGGATCCCACTCCCCTCCATTTTCCCTCCTTTTCAGTTCTTTTCTCTCCCCCTTTCTTTGCTGAGTTGGAAAGTGTCATTTCTCATTTTGCTTTTACCGTTGCCAGAGATGATTACAGCTTGCCCTACATAGTGGCTTGCTAATGCCCTGCAGAAAGCAGTTGGCATCTGAAAAGACAATAACTGTGTGGTTTATCGGCCCATTACATAGCGCTGTACTGGGAAACAAAAGGAAGGCTGCAGGCTCTGCTGTTTAATGCTTTGCTCGGTGAAAGCCGAATGAATCAGTGCCTACCCTGGGCATCTCCTTTTTGGTTTGGATAAATGATACTGTATTTGGGGCTCTTTTCTTCTGTGGAAGCAAAAATGCCAATAGGAAGGCAGGTGTCCGAGTACCTTAAGAGCCAGAGTGGTGCAGAGGTTAGAGGGCTGAACTGAGGCCTGGGTGCGAATCCCCACTCGGCCATGAAGCTCAGGTGCCAATCACTTCCTCTCACCCTCACGTGACTATTGTGGGGATTAAAGGAGGACTCAGACTCGGGAAAACCAGGATTCAAATCCTCACTCAGCCATGGCACTCACGGGGTGTGACCCTGGAAGCCAGTCAACTGTTTCTCAGCCGATCCTACCTCACAGGGTTGTTGTGGGGATTAAATGAAGAGGGGGGAAGAACCATGCACACCTCCTTGAGCTCTTGGGAGAAGAAGGTGGGATGTAAATGCAATAATGTAATAATAATAATAATAATAATAATAATAATAATAAATTTTTTATTTATACCCCGCCCTCCCCAGTCAAAACTGGGCTCAGGGCGGCTCACACCAAAAAAATTACAATAAAACATAAAAAGCAATTGATTAAAATACTGATTAAAATACAGTATTAAAATTTAAAATTTAAGTTTAAAATGCAGCCTGATTTTAAGTAGTCCATAAATCCAAGCTATGAGGGAGGAAAACACAGGGGTCAGACTAAGTCCAACCCAAAGGCCAGGCGGAACAGCTCTGTCTTGCAGGACCTGCGGAAAGATGACAAATCCCGCAGGGCCCTGGTCTCCTGTGAAAGAGCGTTCCACCAAGTTGGGGCCAATACTGAAAAGGCCCTGGCCCTAGTAGAGGCCAATCTAGCCACCTTATGGCTCGGGATCTCCAGAATATTGTTGTTTGTGGACCTTAAGGTCCTCCGTGGGGCATACCAGGAGAGGCGGTCCCGTAGGTACGAGGGTCCCAAGCTGCATGATCATCAACAGAGTATTGGACTAGGATCTGGGAGACCAGGGTTCAAATCCCCACTCAGCCATGAAGCTCACTAGTCACGGCCTCTCAGCCTCACCTACCTCGCAGGGGCATCGTGATGATAAATTGGGGAGAGGGAGAACCATGTATGCCACCTCAAGCTCCTTGGAGAGAATGGTGGGGTATAAATGTAATAAATAAAGTAAAATCCAAGTTGTCCTCAAAGGATGAGCAGTTTCTGCTTCATGGGCAGGCCAGGCATGGGGCAGCCAAAATTCAGCACTAGAGTATTGGTTTGTGTTGTTGTTGTTGTTGTTGTTGTTGTTGTTGTGTATCTTGTGTTCTCATTTTGTATTTTTATGTTGTGAACTGCCCTGTGATCTTCGGCTTAAGAGCAGAACAGTCATACCTTGGAAGTTGAACAGAATCTGTTCCAAAAGTCTGTTCGACTTCCAAAACGTTCAGAAACCAAAGCATGGCTTCTGATTGGCTCCTGCAGCCAATTGGAAGCCGCAGAAGCTACACCGGACGTTTGGTATCTGAAAATCATTTGAAAACCAAAACACTCACTTCTGGGTTTCGATCGTCTGGGAGCCAATTTGTTTGGGAGCCAAGGCGTTCGTGATCCAAGGTACGACTGTATACAAAATTAATTAATAATAATGATAATTAAATACTCTGGTTAGCCATGATGAGCCCCCTTGCACACAGTGGAGCTTACTTCTGAGTGAATAGGAAAGTTCTAAAGCATCCTTTTTGGGAGGCCTGAGGACCAGAACTGTACGCAGTATCAGCCACATATATTGGCCCTGCCTGTTGCAGGTACAGTCCCCTGAAAGTCATCTGTGAAAGGAGTGTGGAAGGCCAAAGCAGAGCCTTTTCCATGGTGGCCCCACAATTTAGAGAATGCCCTTCTATGGACACTTGTGCCTGGGCTTATGTGTTAATTGTTAATAGGGACTTTCAGTATGCACTGTTGTTATTTGCTCCAGTGCCTGAGGCACAATGTCAGATAGCAAATAGGCACAATTATTACGTATTCCTGGGGTGATGTAAATTTAATGCAAATGTCTCCCCCTCCGCCGAAATAAATCGACTCAGCTGACAATTTTACGTTTTGGAGCTTCGCTTCCGGAGATGTGTCCCCCACGTTGGCTTCCTGCCCCCGACTTCCTTCTCTTCTCCCCTTGCAAAGTCATGACAGCGGATGGCCAAACTCTGCCTGTCTGCCTTCAACGGCTGGGAAGGCTGAGGCGGGATGGCTGGATGCTGTGAATTAGCAAGTGCTCTAAGTGAACGCGATGAAAAATAAATCAAGGAAGCCGCATTACCCAAATGGGCTTTGTTCATTTGTTTCTGACAAGTGCGGGTTTGCCTTTAATTATTCATCAGGCTTCGCAGTGTACTAGCAAAATGTGCCACAGCGCACTTTGTAAAAGTGATGAAGTCCGGGTAGAAGGACGCTGCGTGAGGATGCCTCTTGCGTGTGGCATCTTTGCAGAGGAAAACAACCACCACCTGGGGGATATTCACCACCTGGGCCCAGGAAGCTGCCTCACACCAACGAAGACCACTGGCCTTCTGGTTCATTGACTCTGATGGGCTGTGGCTCTGGCCGAGGTCCTTCCCTGGCCATTTACCTGGAAATTCCACAAACTCTATTTGAGAGTTACAGGTAGGTAGCCGTGTTGGTCTGAGTCGAAACAAAATAAAAAAAATTCCTTCAGTAGCACCTTAAAGACCAACTAAGTTTTAATTTTGGTATGAGCTTTCGTGTGCATGAAGAAGTGTGCATGCACACGAAAGCTCATACCAAAATAAAAACTTAGTTGGTCAGATACACTGAAACAGAATCCACCAGACCCTTATGTATATTCAGAGGGTGGGGGTGATGGGAATGGGTGATGGGCTGATAGGAGTGGTAAACCTGTTGATGACTGTTAACGACTGTTAATGACTGCAATTGGTCTTGCGGGGGGGGGGGGGCAAGGGCTGAGGTGCTATTTGAGAGCTTCTATGTGCAAAGCACCACTCAGTTTTGATCCTTTCCCAAACAATCTCTCTCTCTCTCTCTCTCTCTCTCTCTCTCTCTCTCTCTCTCTCTCTCTCTCTCTCTCTCTCTCTCTCTCTCTCTCTCTCTCTCTCTCTCTCTCTCTCGTCTGTGTGCAAAATTTCTTGAGTGTTTATTGAAGGAAAGTGTGAAACTTTGCAGCTCCCCTGGACACACCATGAAATCTAGAGGCATGCTTTATTCAAAAACTTTCCAAAACAAGGAAAATAATATTGCCCAGCACAGTTATGGCCAGGAATGCCCTCTTGCAAAAACAACAACAACCAAGTAGCAGACAGGGGTGGTGGATCCTGCTTTGCCACTTGAGACAAACAGAGAATATGCCACCTGCTTTCTACTGCCCAGCCCCCTGCTGCCATCCCACCGCCAAGCCCCACTTACCTGCATTGCATGGCGGTGCTCGTGAAGCACTGGCAGCGGCACCTTCTGGGAAATCTCGCCCAACACTTGCAAGATCTCATGTGCTCTGTGAGATCTTGTGAGATCTGGGTGAGATGTCACCAGAACCTGGTGGCACTGCCAATGCCACTTCTCCGCTGGCAGTGGAGGAGGCAAGGTGGGTGGCAGAGAAGAAGTGGCACTGCTGCTTGGGCTTCTGCCACTCCAGGTGGGCACGTCACCCTGCCTCGTCAGTGGACTGGGCCTGGTAGCTGGTGAAGCTGATGAAGGTGACTGCATAAACTCAACTGCAGTGGGTTAGATGGACACACATCTAACGCTTAGGCCCTCACACTGACGGCTGGTTTCTCTTGGTGTTTGTGTTCTGGTTCCTTGGAGTCAGAAAAGAGCTGCTGTTATGTACTGAGCTTGGATCCTAGAACAATAGGCAGGTAGGATCCTAGAAGGCAGCAACCTGTTTGTTCTGCAGGAGCCGCCCAATCAGGCTCCAGGCGAAGTGAATCAGCAACCTGATTGGCCTGTAGGAGCCGCCCAATCAGGCTCTAAGAGGAAGTGAATCAGCAACCTGATTGGCCTGCAGGAGCCACCCAATCCGGCTCCAGGAGGAAGTGAATCAGCAACCTGATTGGCCTGCAGGAGCCGCCCAATCTGGGTCCAGGAGGAAGTGAATCAGCAACCTGATTGGCTTGCAGGAACAGTCCAATCAGGCTCCAGGAGGGGAGTTGAATCAGCCAATCACACGGGACCCATTGTGTAAATATATATAGCCAGAGGTTTGGGGGGAAAGCTCTCACTCACTGTTTTCCATGAGCTGAAATAAAGAGCACGAAATCAACACTCAGCTCCGAGTGTATTTCAGCTGCTCAGGGTGAAAAGAAGCATGTGCAAGAAAATCCAGTGGCCAACCATGTGCTTCTTGGAAGCCCACAAGCAAGGCTTGGAAGCAATAGCTTTCTTACGTGTCCCTGATGTTCCCCAGCAACTCAGAGGTGTCCTGCCTCTAAAGAAGACATTCCATTCCATTGCTTACCATGTACTGCTGGCCTTGATGTGTCCTCTATGTAGCTTTGATGGTCACCAACATGGACAGCCTTAAAAGAGGATCAAATAAATTCACGGAGGAGAAGACTATCAGTGGCTGCTAGTCATGTTGATCTAAGTTTGGGAATTGGAAGTATGAAAATGAATATATAGATATATAAATATGAACATCATGTGCAAAAAAGAAAAGTTAATTTTGAGTATTAAAAAGGATTATATTATTACTGTGGAAACTGCTTAATTGATAATTAACAAGGAACCCAGAATGGGGGGAGTCGGGGAAGTCCAAATTATTTTGATAATGATATGAATTAAGAAGTTTTTGTTGTTGTTGTTGTTGTTCAGTATTTTTCTTTTCCTTTTTTGGCCTTTTTTAGGTCTTTTTTTTGCTTGTTTCTGTCTTTTTGTTTTATCACTCTATGTATGAATGTAATTTGATTATGATGTACTTTCAGATATGAAGTTAATGGAAAATGAATAAAAATATATATATATATTTTAAAAATGAAGTCTGTTCTCTGCCTCCAGAGTCGGAAGTGGTAACGCTTTCTAAATACCAGTTGGTGGAAACTGCAAGAGAGGAGAGTGCTCTTGTGCTCAGGACCTGCATGAAGGTTTCCCATAATGAGCATCTGGTTGGCCACTGTGAGCACAGGGTGCTCGGTTAGATGGTCCATTGGCCTGATCCAGCAGGCTCTTCTTAAGTTCTTCAACAAACTGAAGCTCCTGTTGGCACAGAATGAAACCACCCAGATACTTGTGGGGGCTACGTTTTCAGAGCCAAGGCCAGTCCTAGACATTCTGCTGTCTGAGGCTAAGGACATGATGGTGTCCTCCCCATTCTGTGTGCAGAAGCTGACTGAATTGCCAGTTGAATTACATCTCTGACCGGTGATGATGGGGTAGGGCAGCAAGCTAACTTAGGGAGCATGCGCAGCTCTGTCTACATAGCACAGATAGCTTTGTCCCCAAGCCGAAATTCAGTCTTGCTCAGATGTGGGGAACCTGTGGTTCTGCAGATCTTGTTGGACTCCGACTCCCACCCTTCCTTGCTTTGCTGGTTGGTGTTGATGGGAACTGGAGTCAAACAACCGCTGGAGCACCCCGTTTTCACTACTCCATTTGCTTCAGTTTCTGTGCAGAAACAGACGTTCTAGTCCTCCACACTTGCCTGTTCATTGCAGCGCCAGGCAGCGGCTGTGGGGACCCGGGAGAAAGGAATCCTTTTGCTGCAATGGAAACATTTGTTATAGCTGGGTGGAACTGCGTGAGTTCATGTACACATTTGCAAAATGAATTATAGTGCATTTAAATGGATATTGCTCTGTCTCTTTCGACTGGAAGCCCTCCTTACAGTCTTGGCGCCTTTAGTTTTTACGACGGGTTTAAATCAACATTTTTTATAACTCTCTTCTAATTCAGAGGTGTGATTTTTTTTCCGTGGCTGTGCATTTTTAATGTTTTCGAAATGGTTAATGGGTGGAATAAAAAGACAGCCGACATGTCATTGCATTATCCCCTGCAGATGTAGAGGGTGAATTTTTAGTCAGCTTCCTTCCTTTACATCCCCTCCAGCAATTCCAGATGAGGATGAGGACTCTGAACACCTTGGGGCAGACAAAGGGACGCAACCTGAGCCTTGCACCATCTCAGCTTGCTGGAAATGCTTCTCTGCCTGCTGAACACTGTGGACAGCGAGTCAGGAATCAGAAGCTGGAAGACTGGGACATTCTGGGCAGATAAAAGAAGGTACTTCTTGACACAGCACTGAGTTAAACTATGGAACTTCCTCCCTCAGGAAGCTGTGATGGCTGCCAATTTCAATGTCTTCAAAAGACGATTAGACAAATTCATGGAGGAAAGGGCTGTTGATGGCGACTAGCCAGAATGGCTCTCTCAAGGCAAATCTAAAAAAAATGTAGCATAAACACCGACAATGAGGAAACACTGGCCTGTGAGTGCTCCAATTGGAGAACAGCCTTTACCAAAGGTGTCATGGACTTTGAAGAAACTCGAACTCAGGACGCAAGAGAGAAATGTGCTAAGAGGAAAGCACGCTTGGCAAACCCTCACCACAATAAACTCTCACCCGGAAACCTATGTCCCCACTGTGGAAGGGCATGTGGATCCAGAATTGGCCTCCGCAGTCGCTTACGGACTCACTGTTAAGACCGTGTTCATGGGAGACAACCTTCCTCGGCTATGAGGGATCGCCAAAGACTGGCTCCACCCGCACAGCCAGAGGCAGCGATGCTTCTGAACGCCAGCTGCTGGAAACTGCAGGAGGGGAGAGGGCTCTTGTACACGGATCCTGCTCCCTGGTTTCATCTGGTTGGCCACTGTGAGAGCAGGGTGCTGGACTAGATGGGCCAGTGGCCTGATCCAGCAGGCACTTCTTATGTTCTCAAGCAGGGCTGGCCCTATGGCCAGGTTGGGTGGCGCAGGGTGCCAGGGTGCCGGGCCGCCAGGGGGGTGCCGTGCAGCTGCGCCCGCCTGCTGTACAGCTGTGCCCCTGGCGGCCACGCTGTGCGCTGCGCCCGCCCGCCACACTGGGAAAAGGGGCGGGGGCGCTGGAGGGATCCGTCGCACCACGGCGCCAGGGCGCCAGATATACTTAAGACGGCCCTGTTCTCAAGTCCCTGGTTCAACTCTAGGGCTGCCAGGGCAGGAGCATCCCGGACCCTAAAACACTGCTGTGAACATGCCCATCCGCATCCCCCAGAGAAGGAAGGCCCAGCTCCAATTCTCACCGGCATCTCCTCCAGGGAGGTTTGGAAGAGGCTCCCTGTCTGAAATTCGAAAAGCTTCTGCCAGTCAGCTGAGCTCAACGGATGCAATGGTCTCGCTCCATGTAAGGCCTTCTTCCTTATGTGAACTTTGGAGAATATATGATGGACTCCCTCCCTTTTAAAACTTTTGTTTTGCAAGTTTTATTTGCATGTGTTTGCGCTTTGCGGCCACAATTGTCATGTGTTTCACAGTTACATTTTTCAAGGCAGCTGTGCCAAGCCCTATGAGAGTATAAATATGCATATTCCTCTAGTGATATTGCCAGAGACATTAAAACATGTTGTCAGAGAAGAGAAAAATGCTGTTTCTCTTTGATTTTATTTTTGCATGAAGCAGACTCTGCACTTGGAGACCATTAAAAAAATCCCAAAGCCGAACTCCCCTGTTCATTGTACTCTGGTTGTACTGTCTTTGGAAGAGGAGTTGACACCAACTGTACTGGGCAACATGATCATTTCATTTTAAAAAACTAAAGCATGTTGCTAGATCTCATGGTGTGAGACCTGCGGCCGTCCTAACATTGCTGAACACTAACTTCCCACCATCCCTGAGTCATTGGCCTCTGCTGAGGCTGATGGGAGTTGTAGTCCAATAACATACTGAGGGCCACGTGTTCTCCATCCGTGATCTAGATCAGCCTTTCTCAGCCTTGGACCCCCAGATCTTATTGTTACACAGGGCCTAGGGCTTGCCGATCAGAAGGTCGGTGGTTTGAATCCCCGCGGCGGGGTGAGCTCCCGTTGCTCAGTCCCTGCTCCTGCCAACCTAGCAGTTCGAAAGCATGTCAAAGTGCAAGTAGATAAATAGGTACCGCTCCGGCGGGAAGGTAAACAGCGTTTCCGTGCGCTGCTCTGGTTCGCCAGAAGCGGCTTGGTCATGCTGGCCACATGACCTGGAAGCTGTACGCTGGCTCCCTTGGCCAATAAAGCGAGATGAGCGCCGCAACCCCAGAGTTGGTCATGCCTTGACCCAATGGTCAGGGGTCCCTTTTCCCTTTACCTAAGTTTTCATCTGTTCATATAAACGGAGATATGCAAAATTCATGCAAAACTGCACACCCTCCAACATTTCTCTGATGAAAATAGGGACGTATGATTCCATAATGATACTATTTATACCCCACACTTTTCACTGGGTTGCCCCAGCCACTTTGGGCAGCTTCCAACATGTATAAAAACAGAATAAAACATTAAACATTTTAGGATTGCCTTCACACAGCTCAAAAGTCAGATAACTCCATACCCTCCAACATTTCTCCAGTGAAAATCAGGACATCCTAAAACATCCTAAGGAAAAGCGGGACATTCTGGGATCAAATCGGAAACCAAGACGGCTTCTCTCAATCAGGGATGTCCCTGGAAAATAGGGACACTTGGAGGGTCTGAAACTGCACTCTCATTTTTCCTCTTTTTTGGTGATGCCACCCACTTAGG
Organism: Zootoca vivipara; assembly: GCF_963506605.1. Lineage (NCBI taxonomy): Eukaryota > Metazoa > Chordata > Lepidosauria > Squamata > Lacertidae > Zootoca > Zootoca vivipara. The sequence goes on from NC_083289.1 coordinate 51,610,340, forward strand.
TGAGCCCTGCTCAGCTTGGAGGGTCACAAGCTACCTGTTTCTTCAGGTATGTGGAAGTAAAATCCAGTGGGTCCAAGGTGGCCACTCCAGGAAAAGGCCTTTCGACATCAGGGACGCATCCATACCATGCATTTAAAAAACTATAATGCCACTTTAAACACTCATGGCCTCTCCAAAGAATCCTGGGAGCTATAGTTTTTTAGGGGTGCTGAGAGTTGTCCTATTCCCCCTGGAGCTACAGTTCCCAGAGTGGTTTTAGAATAAAATCTCTCCTCCCAGGAACTCTGGGAATTGCAGTTCTGTGGGGGTAATAGGAGCCTCTTAACAGGGCTCAGCACCATAGGTACCAAGTTCCGGATTTAAAAATCCGGGATCAGCAGCGCCGCGGCACCGGAAGTCGCTTCTACGCACTTCCGGATATGCGTAGAAGCGACTTCTGATCCCGCTGTGCCCATTTCCAAAATGTCTGCAGCGCCAGAAGTCACTTCTACGCACTTCCGGACATGCATAGAAGCAGCTTCTGGTGCTGCGGACATTTAGGAAATGGGCATAGCGGGATCGGAAGTCACTTCTACGCATGTCCAGAAGTATGCGGCACCAGAAGAACATGGCCGCCGGCAGGAGCTCTGTAATCCGGGGGAATACGGGGTATTTAGTCATTCGGGACACCTGCGGGAGACTGTAAGAAAATACGGGATTCCCCGGGGAAAACGGGGTACTTGTCAGCTATGCTCAGCACCCTCAACAAACTACAGCCCCTATAATTATTTTGGGGGGGGGGAGCCATAACTGTGTAAGGTGGTATCACAGCTCTTGAAATGTACATTGTGAACATAGCGTAAAACCTAAAGCCCTCTGAGAGGTGAAGAGCTTCTGTAACCATGTTGCCTGCTCTTTCAGCTCCAAATATGGCTGGTGTCCTCGTAAATTTATGCAATATCAGGTTATGAGAATTTACTTGCTGGGTAGCTGGGCCTATTTAGTATGCAACCGAGCACTGAAGCTGTTATATTATTTTTCTGAAAACATATATTTTCTAAGTCCCTGGTTTCATCACTCTGTGGCTTGTTTTTCCCCTCCAAAATTTGCCTTATTGAGTTTTAAGCCTCTATAAATAATGCAAGCCAAACATTTAACTAAGACGCAGCTGTAAACACAGATGCACAATGGTTTTAAATTCAGCGAGCTCATTAAGACACAGAGCTTTAATACAACCTCCAGCAAATCGAAGCCTTTTCTCTTCCGCACAACTCAGATGTATTTTTCAAAATGACATGCCCAGCGACTCAAGCGCTGACAATCGTGTCACTTTGTTTCTGGGAGGAATCATCTCCTGGTAATAAATTTCCTTATAATACACTTTTTAAAAAGAAAAAGCCGGCAATATTTAGCTGATTAATTGGCTATATTAATTAATTAAAAATCTTCTGATTGACTAAAAACTTGCCCTTAATTAACCAGGCAACACACAGAGACACACACACATTTATTTATGCCAAGATTAAGGGCATGAGAAGTCTAAGGCTAATAAGAAGAGGCTGGATTGGGTCAAATATTCATCTAGTCTGGCATTCTGGCTTCACTGTGGTCAACCAGATGCCTCTGAGACGCCTACAAGCAGGTTTGAGCGTAGGCTGTAAATAAAACATAAACAGTTCCCAGTCTTTTTAAAAATCTTTATTGCCCTTATCTCTAAGTTTTCTGGTTAGCTTTGCCATTTCAGCATATTCCATCAGTTTTTCTTGCCATTCTTCTTTCTTTGGCATCTCGTCATCTTTCCATTTGGGGGCTAGTAGTATCCTGGCCGCTGTTGTAGCGTACATAAATAATTTCTTCTGCTGTTTTGGCAAGTCTTGACCTGCAATGCCTAGCTAGAGAGCTTCTGGTCTTTTAACAAAAGTGTAAGTCCTGATTAATTCAATGGGTGTTGCTCCCAGGTGACCTATGGTTTACTGACTTTGATTTGTTCAGTCAGGTGACAGCCCTGGGGTGGTTCCCCCCCCCCCGAAATTCTCTTTCCATAAGCCTTTTCTTCTTCTTTTTTGGCCTTGCTTCTAAAGTGCTGTGGTAAATGCTTCCATGGTCAATATTTCACAAGGAGAAAAAAGATGGTGCCCACAGCTGTTCCACTGTTCTCCACTTTCCCATTCCAATGAATAAGTCACAGCTCTGCTCCAGAGCAAATCATTGTTTTACACAAACCTTTGCAACGGTGCCAAAAGAAGTCCCTTTTCCCAATGATTTTTTCAGCAGAAACTGTTCATTCCTTCATTCCTTGTCTTGCTCTGCCTTTCTCAGTTGTCCTCACCTTAGGTCTTCAGTGCTGGGTTACAGACTAAGCAGGGGCACCAAAAAATGAGATTTTTTTTAAAAAAAGAAATTTTCATTTGTCATTTCATAAAAGAAGCATTTAAGCAGTTATCATTGAGGAAATGGGGGAAGATAGTTGAGCGATGTTTAAGTATAGCAATCTCCTGTTATTTCCTGTTATCTCTTTATTACTCACTAGCTGGCCCTGCACGCGTTGCTGTGTGTTAGTCTGTGAAATGGAGGGTAATAGCCCCCCTTCAGATACCCCTGAGCCTCAGAGTCCCCCTGAGTCGAGGCTAGACACTGTGGAGAGGGCAGGTTTCATCCCTGTGTCTCTCTCCCCCCCCCGTTCTGACCCATTACGTATCCCTGCCCTCTATTGCCCCCCCCCTCCACTTGGCCTAGTCTGGAAAGCGGCCTAGTCTGCAAAGCCGAGGTGAGATATTGTGGAGAGGGCAGGTTTCATCCCTGTGTCTCCCCCCACCCTGTTCAGACCCATTACTTATCCCTGCCCTCTATTGGCCCCCCCTACCTCCACTTAGCCTAGTCTGGAAAGCGGCCTAGTCTGTCTGATAATGGCCGCCTTGGTGGTTTCAGTTGCTTGGTTGATGATGTCATTTGGTTTGTGGGTGTGGCTTAGATTTCACAGGAAGGGAGGGGGTGGAGGAGGGTACTACGCCACTTGAGGGCGCTGTTTGACTTGGTGGAAAACCAGGTCTACACCTGCCCAGGTGTGTGATTTGAGGGATTTTTGCCCCCAACAACGCTCTGGGAGTGGCCTGGATCGTTGTGTCAAAATTTCAGGTCAAGCGGTTACAGAGAAAAGTGTAGAACGCAGTTTCACGATTTTTACATTTTTATATATATATAGATCACCACCTAAACCAAGGGGCGACCTACTATCAGAGATCAAAATAACATGTGACATAACACCATATCCTCCAACATGTTGAGGTGAAAAACCAGGACGTCGTACATGACCTGCACGAGATTGCGGCCCCGAAAAAATGCTTTCGAACAAGAGCATGGTGCCAAAAAACAAACATTTGGGGGCACTGCGTGAGATTGTGGCCGCAGAAAAGCACTTTTTTGGGTGATATCGTGGCACCCAAAATGGCCACCGTGCTTTCGCGTGGAAAAAAGGGATGTCTCGGTTTTACTGAGGTACAGCTGAGTGTTATATGACATACATGCATGTCCATCTCAGCATGCATGTAAGCTTTGTGTCATTTTTAAAAAAGTCATGGTTTAGTATTGTTCTTCTTTTGAATTACCTCTGGAGGCGGCATCACAATCTCATCCGTGCTTAGGACGTCATCATGACACAACGGCGTCCTACTGGCTATACAGAATTGTGAAGCCATATGGTTCCTAATTGGATGGGATTTTCCCAGGTGGAAAGGTGGAAACCAGGAGAAATACACAACGCCAAGTACGCAACTTAATGGCCCCATAAGGGAGAGGGGAGAAGATATTAGCGAGGGGTGAGGGAGAGAATAAATTTGCTCAGTTAATATTTTTGCAGAAGCAATCTACACTTTGCTGAAGTCGTTTGTTCATATGAAAAGAGAGAAACCAAGACAGCTTTATTTAACTATTTATTAAATTTATATCGCACCTTTATGTTGCAGTATCACTATCAAATTGATCCACACTCTGCGTAGAAATGCCATCAAAATAAAATATCAGGAAAGAAAGAATAAAGCCGCTTAAAAACAGCTACCCAAACTGCTGATCACATTGTTAATTATTGTTATTATTTATTAAATTTTATTTATTATTTATTTTATTAAACAGTCAAAGAGTGACTTGATTTGAATACGGGACCTTTCCAACCCTGCCCCTCCCCCCCAGTCAGCATTCCATGCTCACTGAGCATGCTCAGTCCTCGTCCAGCTGTTTAATCCCCTGCCCCAACTTTTTCATGTACATTTGCTACCCCCCTGAACCTCTTCAAAGCTTCCTCTTCTGCACAAGTCGTGCTATTTCACCTACATGCCTGGAGGAAGATTTTGCTATTAATATACGGGATGGTCCTCAGGGTGAGAGTTAAGAGCAGGGCAAAGGCCACCTGACAATCTCATGGCAGAATCAGCATTTGAACCCAGGACTGACACAGCCCTCCTTCCTCTTTTCTTCCCCTGGAGTCTCAGGGCCTTTTGAATCAAGCCCCATTGCCTTTGGAAGTTCAAGATCAGGGTCTAGGAGCAACTTAAAAAGGATTGCTTCTCACATGTCAAAGGCACCCAGTTCACTTCAAAAGGAGAAACAGAACAATTAAATAAATCAGGTGAGAAGAGAGCCAGACCCGTCAGCTACACAATCAGAGTTGTAAGAAATGCCAATTAATCAACATGTTCGTATAGGCACCCTTCCTCTGCGGTGGTTCTGCTTCTGCAGATATAAAACATCTCATAACTGGCAACGCTCAGCAACCTGTTGGGTATAATTGATCTTCTTTTAATTTATTGCAATGTTCCTCTGCATCTCCATCCCCCGTTGAACAGAGGGAACAAACAAATAAAACTAAAACGTAGATTCAATTTATTTTGCCCAGTTGAAGAATCCTTGGGGAGAAGAAGGAAAAGGGGTGGGAATGGGTGGCGGAAATCAATTCTCATTTAGCGAGGGCATCTTGGCAGGCTGAGAACCACATTACTGCATTACGGTACCTCTTAACATCTCGTTTTATGTGACATACGGCATCATTCCTCCTGCATGATTCTATTACTTTCAGAAATCTGTGTTTAAAGAGCATTAAAGGTCTCGCTTAAACTGACGGAAGTCGGGAGGCTTGAAGCTCAGAGTGACAGGCTGTTTAGCAGGGGCCCCTTACAGATGGGGGGGGGAGGGACGCCCTCCCCTAGGGGGAAAGAAAACTGGCAAAGTAAAGAGCAATGTGTCATCAATAAAACAGCTTCGCCTGCCTTTTTGTCAAGCGGTGGCGAACATTAGCTGTTGTGGAAATAAAGAGCAGCTTCTCGTGCATAGAATGGGACTTCCACGCCTGGAAGAACCAGCGGCAACAGCTATCATTGCAAGACTCAATTTTCAAGCTCTCATGGGGGCGCGAAGCCCCCCAGCAAAACGAACGACAGTTTTGACTCTCCTCTGCTTGTCTGTTGTATCAGGGGGCCGCCTTAGATGGGATTCAGGAACAGAATTTCCAGCATTTCAAAATGATTAACTATCTATGCTTTACCCCAGGATACTCTGATATTTGGATATTTGGGATACCTCAGAGAAGCTGTACTAATAGGCAACAGGGAATTAATGCATCATCTATTAACTGCTGCCAGATTATTGTTTTTTACTGCTGGACTAGGGCCTGGGAGACCAGGGCTCAACTCGGCTCAGCCATGAAGCTCACTGGATGACCTCGGGGGCCAGCTACTACATCTCATAGAATCACAGAACTGTAGAGTTGGAAGGTGCCCAGGGGTCCTCTAGTCCAACCCTCTGCAATGCAGGAATCTCAACGAAAGCATCCATGACGGACAGCCATCCAACGGCTGTTTAAAACCTCCAAGGAAGGAGAGTCCACAACCTCCTGAGGGAGTCCATTCCACTGTTGAACATCTCAGCCTAACCTACCTCAAAGGAGTGGAGAAAACCATATATATATCACTTTGAGTTCCTGGGAGAAAAGGTGGGGTCTAAATGCGACAAATAAGTCAGGACTAGCCCTACCATGAGGGGTCTTATTGGATCACAAGCTTAACACGATTCAACAGTGTGATGCAGCAGAGAGAGAGAGAGAGAGAGAGAGAGAGAGAGAGAGAGAGAGAGAGAGAGAGAGAGAGAATATGCTATTCTAGGCTGCATCCACAGAAGTATAGTGTCCAGATCAAGGGAAGTACGGTAATAGTACCACTCTATTCTGCCACTCTATTCAGCACCTCTATGGTGCTGGAGGAGACTCTTGAGAGTTCCATGGACTGCAAGAAGATCAAACCTATCCATTCTTAAGGAAATCAGCCCTGAGTGCTCACTGGAAGGACAGATCGTGAAGCTGAGGCTCCAATACTTTGGCCACCTCATGAGAAGAGAGGAATCCTTGGAAAATACCCTGATGTTGGGAAAGACTGAGGGCACTAGGGGAAGGGGACCACAGAGGATGAGATGGTTGGACAGTGTTCTCGAAGCCACCAACATGAGTTTGACCAAACTGCGGGAGGCAGTGGAAGACAGGAGTGCCTGGCATGGTTTGGTCCATGGGGTCACGAAGAGTCGGACACGACTAAACGACTAAACAACAACAACATTCTGCCTTGGTCAGATGACACTTGGACACTGTATCCAATTCTGGGTACCACAATTTAAGAAGGATGTTGACGAGCTGGAAAATGTGCAGAGGAGGGCAATCAGGATGATCAAGGGTCTGGAAACCAAGCCTTATGAGGAACAGTTGAAGGAGCTGGGTATGTTTAGCCTGGAAAAAGGAGACCGAGAGGAGATATGACAGCCATCTTCAAATATCTCCAGGGCTGTCACATGGAAGAGGGAACAAGCTTGTTTTCTCCTGCTCTGGAGGGCAGGACTTGAACCAATGGACTCAAGTTACAAGAAAGGAGATTCCAGCTAACATCAGGAAGAACTTTCTGACAGTAAGAGCTGTTTGACAGTGGAACAGACTCTCTCTAGAGCAGGGGTCCCAAAACGTACCTGGCTTTGGGCCGGATGCCCGCCGCGCCGATTGTGTGGTGGGCCAGAGGGTGGGGGAGCGCGCGCGGGGGTGCGGGGGCTCGCGGTTGTGTGCGCCCATGCGCAAACACTATTTCTGGCACACTCCCGACCTGGAAAGTGCCGCAAATAGCTTGTGCGCATGTGCAGAAGCCTCCTCCAACCCGGAAGTACACCGGAAATGATGCTTGTGCTTTTTCTGTCGCTTTTCCGGGTCGGAAGTCGGCAGCCGCGCTGCACAGCGCCAGTAAGGGCGGGTGGCGGCAGCGGGTGGCAGGGGTCCCTGGGGGCTGCATAAAAGAGCCTCGGGGGCTGTATGTGGCCCCTGGGCCATAGTCTGGGGACCCCTGCTCTAGAGGCAGGGGACTCTCCTTCCTTGGAGGTTTTTTTTAGCAGAGCTTTGATGGCCATCTGCCATGGATGCTTTAGCTGAGATTCCTGCATTGCAGGGGGGTGGATTAGATTGACTCTTGGGGTCCCTTCCAGCTCTACAGTTTTGTGATTCTATGATTCTATTTTGAAAGAGCAAGAGGGGGTGGGGATAAGGCATGTTTGACAGTATAGCTGAAGGCATATGTTTAGCTTAAAGATTATGCCAGAATGAAGGCAAATATGACAGACCTAAACGCTTTGACGCTTGACTTTCAGCAGACTGTTCATTATGAAAGGCCAAGAGCTTCTCCATCTCGCAGTGGCACGGAATATTTCCTTTTGTTTTTAAATTGTGGGCTTGCTCGATTTGTTCTCGCTGGCTTTTTAATCCATTTCAAATCATTATTAGCTCTGCGGCCTTGAATTGCTTTTCATTTGGCAATGTTTTTGTAAATCACATGCCCCAGCAGGCTAAACCAGGGCAAAAAAAGCACTTTACGTCGTGTTTATAACAATATGCAGCTGATTGAAGAATAAATTCCAAGCACGGCAGGATATTATCTCACTCTTGTGCTTTCTAAAATGCTCTTTTGAGAGAGAGCCTTGAAAGAAAGAAGAAGAAAGAACTTCAGCCAGACCAGGTTCAAGGCACTTGCATCGATATTGTTCTGGGTTTGTGGTTGGGGGTGTTTCTGTAAGGCTGGATGATGTCCTTGAATCCCTTCCAGGTCTGCTACCCTGTATTCAGTAAGGGCTTTAATCTAGCAGAAGAGGAGGAAGAGAATGCTAAACCAGTTCCTTTGCTATGGTAATGGCTTTGGCTGGCCAGTTGAGTTCCCTCAAAAGCACCCCCAAAAATGAGCCAGGATGCAAGAGCTACGACTAAGTGATGGTGCTCTACAGGAATTATGGAAGTGTTGGGAATTTCCCCCACTGCCTGCCTAGAATAAAAACAGCCAGAGTTTTTGAGAGAGCTGGAAGCTGCAAGACGGAGAGATGCTTGGCTCTGTGCTGAATCTGAGCTGGACTTAGGTCAGTGATGGGCAACCTTTTGAGCTTGGTGTGTCAAAAATCGCCAAAAAACCGAGCATAACTTGGGTGGTGTGTCACTTTGAGAGAAAAAAACCATAATTTCGCGATATTTATTGTTTAAATAACAAAAATGTATAATTGTAATATATAACTGTATTTAATAAACCAAATACTAATTATTTAACCAAACCAAACCAAAATCCCCCTTATTTATCACAAAGTGCCCAGAGTTGTTGAGCTTTTTGGGGGGAGCTGCTGACCAAAGTTTTGGAGGGTTTTTTGGGGGGTGCAAAAGTTGCTTTGCTTTTTTGGGCCGGATGCCCCAAAGCTGCTGCGCTTTTTTGGGGGGGAAAGATAACAGAAATAAATGACGAATAATACCTTCGCTGGAACTAACACGCAACACCGACATAGTCTGCCAAAACGCCAAAAAACCAGCACAGAACGGGTTAAAAAACGAACGCTGTTACACCCAATCATCGTCTGCCAAAACACCAGAAAAAACAGCACAGAAAGGGTTAAAAAACCAATCTCTGGCTACCAGCAGCAGCAACAACAACAACAACAACAACAACAAAAGGATCAGTGTTTTAACAGCAGGTTTTAACAAGCTGTAGCGTGAGGAGGAGCGGGAGAACAAATGGGGGGGGGACAACAACAGCGTGAATGGGCAGATGGGGCACGTGCCAGCAGTGAGGGCTCTGCATGTCATGTCTGACACGCGTGTCATAGGTTCGCCACCACTGACTTAGGGACTTCTCTGGAAGCCTAAAAGCGAAGCAAGATCTATGGGGGTGTTGATGCTGTGAGGTCCTCCATCTTCTGCTCAGGTTGCATATATCTGTCTAAATAAACCCATATATCTCAAAGACAACACAGTCTCCATCGCCCTTCATTTCCAGGAAAGCGAACCTTGGCTAAGTGCTGGAACTCACGGAGTCTCTTGCTGCTCACGGATCGGGGTGGCATGCAGTAATATACAAGCCCCTGAACAATTTGGGTCCAAGATCCCTTAATAGCCCAGCCAGCACTGCTCTGGTTTAACCAGAAGTAGCTTAGTCATGCTGGCCACATGACCCGGAAAAACTGTCTGCGGAAGCGGACAAACACCAGCTCCCTTGGCCTGTAAAGAGAGGTGAGCACCGCAGCCCCAGAGTTGTTCACGACTGGACTTAATTGTCGGGGGTCCCTTTACCTATTTATTTATTTATTTGTTTGTTTGTTTGTTTGTTTAAACTTGTATACCACTTGATTGTAAAAAAAGGAAAGAACCTCAAAGTGGTTTACAAAGAGAATAAAACAACAAAATTGCCAGAAGAAAAAGTTACAAACTGTCTAAAACACTTTTTCAAAGTAAATAAAATAAAAACAAATTAACATTTACGTGGACATTTTGCATGTTTGCTAAAGAAAAATGTTTTTAGCAAGAACAGAAAAGAGTAAAAAAAGAACAAGGTAAACGACCCCTGGAAGGTTAAGTCTAGTCAAAGGTGACTATAGGGTGAGGTGCTCATCTCGCTTTCAGGCTGAGGGAGCCGGCGTTTGTCCACAGACAGCTTCCTGGGTCATGTGGCCAGCAGGACTAAACCACTTCTGGCGCAATGGGACACCGTGACCGAAACCAGAGCGCACGGAAATTCCATTTACCTTCCCACCACAGCGGTACCTATTTATCTACTTGGGCTGGCGTGCTTTCGAACTGCTAGGCTGGCAGGAGCTGAGACAGAGCAACAGGAGCTCACTCTGTCACGGGGATTTGAACCGCCAACCTTCTGACTGGCAAGTCCAAGAGGCTCAGTGGTTTAGACCACAGCGCCACCAGCGTCCCTACTGAAAAGAGTGCGCTGAAGGCACCTGATTGGTGTCAATAGGCAGGGAGTTCCAGAGTGGAGGTGCTGCCACACTAAAAGGCTGAGTTCTTAGAAATGGGGAGTGGGAATTATGCAGCACCAGTTCTGCCAATCGAAGTGTTCCCAGATCAATCACTGGGATCATTTAGAGCAGAGCTGTTAGCTGTCCCTCGTGTTTCAGAAGCCTGAATGCTTTCAACTGGAAGCCGCACATATCATGTCATCAATCCTATGCTGCGTGGAGGTCTTTCTGCAGAGTCTCAGATGGCGTCCTCACTTTTGCCATTTCTGGTGTCTCTTGAAGGCTTCCCCTCCCCCCCCCCCCCCGCCTGGTGATGGACCTATGAAATTGTTAAAAATGTCCCTTGGTTGTAATGAATACTTGGCATTGGTTTTAAAGGTTTCTTGTCGTTTCACCTACACCCCATAATGTGTTGTTGGGGGGGGGGCGGGTTGAGAGGGCAGCATATAAATACTTTGATAAATAAACTTCCACCCAGGTGAGGCATATTATATAAAAAAGGAAGGAGGGGAGGTGTTAAGTGTGATCAGCTGCGTCAACTACAGGGCTGTGATTTCAGCCACAGTGGAGGAGTTTTGACAACATCATAAAGCACAGAAATTACAGCCCAATAACTTGAAATTGCTCTTCGCGTTTGTTTGTTTGTGTGTGTGTGTGTGTGTGCGTGCATGTAAAAATAACACACAGGGTGGGACCCAGTAAAGTATTGTTCCCTCTGGAGCACACAGCATCCATTTCGGAACATGCAATTTTGAAAGCGAGTGAAGGAATTGGAGGAGAATGCACAGTTCACATCAGTTTAAAACTGTCATTGCATCTGGTCAGCCACTGTGAGAACAGGAGGCTGGACTAGAAGATGGGCCAATTGGCCTGTTCCTTTTCTGATGGCCTCACAATTTACCCCTGAAATTGTGATTAGTCTGATTCGGTTTGTGCAGCACTAGCTGCCTAAGGGGGGGGGCAGCAAATAGTGCTCTCAACCCCCCCCCCAAAAAGTCAGGGTGTATATATAGGACTCAAGGCAGGAAATCCCACAATCATGTCTCTCCTTCTCTACAAATGAAAGTGCAAGAATAGTAAATTCCACACCTAAGAATTTGCTTTTGACATGGGTGCTAGCTGCATCTAGGATTTCAACAGCCCAGCAATGGAAAACCTTGAACAATCTGCATTTCTCTGTTTGGTGTAAGAACTTAAGGACTTGGCTAGTGAGGGGGAATAATACAACTAAACTGTGTGTTTCCAAGGGGGTGTGGGATCCAGAACAGTTTTATGTCAAAGTATATGTCCTATACTTGGGAAAGACCCTGATGTTGGGAAAGATTGAGGGCACTAGGAGAAGGGGACGACAGAGGATGAGATGGTTGGACAGTGTTCTCAAAGCTACAAACATGAGTTTGACCAAACTGCGGGAGGCAGTGGAAGACAGGAGTGCCTGGCGTGCTCTGGTCCATGGGGTCACGAAGGGTCGGACACGACTAAACAACAAAACAACATGTCCTATGCTTTGGACTTAGATGCTCAAAATTCACCAGCTAGGGAAATCTGGATGTCTTATTTTTGTGTCTCGCCCTTCCTTCCTTCCTTCCTTCCTTCCTTCCTTCCTTCCTTCCTTCCTTCCTTCCTTCCTTCCTTCCTTCCTTCCTTCCTTCCTTCCTTCCTTCCTTCCTTCCTTCCCTCCCTCCCTCCCTCCCTCCCTTCCTTCCTTTCTTACCACTTGTTTGCTTTGTGTATGGTACAAGTAGCACCCTGCTACTGCAGTTTTCGGTTGTTAACTATGTTAATTCAAGTACAGGGGAAAAAACATCAGAATTTGCTGCCTTTTCATGGCACCAAAGACTTGCCACTCAAGGTTGCTTGCCTTACTCTGCCCAATGAAGGAAGCTCCTTCTTGGTGGCCTGTCCCTCACCACTTTCTGCCGCGGGTGACACATGGTAGCTAAGAAACAGTCAAAATGCAATAATAGCCTCTCGGTTTCAATATTGAAAACAATGTGACATTTCGAGCCTCCAGTGTAATATCTCCTGTCCAATGACGTGTACTTGTTCTCCCTAACTACTAGTTTTGGAGAATGAGATCCACAGACTCCTGACACTTCTGTGTTGCATAGATGATGAGACGGCTGTATTGTTCATGCTGCAATGCATATTTAAGTCCCCCTGGTGGCTAAGGCCAGAAATCTATCTACCGGTATGTTCGCTGAGGGAAGTGCTTCAAAAGGAAGGGAGAGAACAAGCCCCAGGCAGAATGAGACTGTCTTGCAGGTTGGCAGGGAAGTTGCATCAGAGATGGAGCTAGAGTGAGTCTATTCCAGGAGCAAATGGGAGGGCAGAGGTAGCGGCGCATCGTTAAGCTGTGGAACTCACTTCCACAGGAAACAGGGATGGCCACTAACCTGGGCGGCTTTTAAAAGAGGAATGGGCAAATTTATTAGGGGCTGTGTTACACAAAAGGAGCAAGCTTGTTTTCTCCTGCTCTGGAAGGTAGGACTCGAACCCATGGCTTCAAGTTACAAGAAAGGAGATTCCAGCTAAACATCAGGAAGAACTTTCTGATGATAAGAGCTGTTTGACAGTGGAACAGACTCTCTCAGGAGGTTGTGGGCTCTCCTTCACTGTAGGCTTTTAAGCAGAACTTGGATTGCCATCTGTCATGAATGGTTCAGTTGAGATTCCTGCATTGCTGGGGGTTGGACTAGATGACCCCTGGGATACCTTCCAACTCTACAGATCTATGATTCTATGGAGGAGAAGGCTATCAATGCCTATTAGTCACACTGGCTTTGCTCTGCCTCCACAGTCAGAGGCAGTACAGTAATTGCTTCTTATCACCTCTGCTTATTGGCAGGGAGGAGGTGAGGTGATGGGCCAGTGGGGAGGGCCAGGTTGACTCCATTGCACCCCACACAGCACCCATGTTCCTGTCACCTCACCCCTCACCCAGGAAATGGCTGTGACTTCACTGCTGGGAGGTCAGGTGAAAGCTGTTTGCCTCTCCCTGTTGGCCACCATTGGTCAGGTATGATGTAAAAAAAAGAAAGAAAGAACAAAATATATGTGTCAGGGGACAGTGTGAATTAAGAAAAACATATGTACCGTATTAGTGTTTCTTAATTCAATCACTTTTTATATGCTAAGTGCAAAAAAATGTGAATATTGGGGAGATTTGCAGTCCGAAAAATGCATATTGGAAGAAATGCACCCTAAAATCCTGACAAATTGCTTTGTGGGCTTCCTCTTCCTCTTCCTCCTCTTAAAAAAAAGATGGGGAAATGTATCAAAGTTTCAAAGAGCAGAGAAACTGACCGGTTTGCCCATCCCTGGATTCTGTGGAATCCTATGCCTTAAAAAAATTGTTTGTTTTTAATGCTGTGCAAAACCCTTTGCTGCTTTGTTCCTTGGGAGTGCTTGGCTCAAATGGGATGCACTGAAGTTTAAATGAAGAAAGGTTGCCAAAGTGGTTAGAGACTGTGATGCCCTTTCTTAGGGTGGGGTGTGGGGTATATGAATCCTTGTGGACCCATGTGTGTGGGTGAATAGCAAAAGAATTGACTGGGTGCCTGGATTCAAAACAAGGGGCTTGCACAGAAGAGAGCCCCACTAGCAGAGTATTAAACTCACAAAAGTCAGCAGCACAGTGGTACCTTGGGTTACAGACACTTCAGGTTACAGACGCTTCAGGTTACAGACTCCGCTAACCCAGAAATAGTACCTTGGGTTAAGAACTTTGCTTCAGGATGAGAACAGAAATTGTGCAGTGGCGGCGCAGTGGCAGTGGGAGGCCCTATTAGCTAAAGTGGTACTCAGGTTAAGAACAGTTTCAAATTAAGAACAGACCTCCAGAACGAATTAAGTTCTTAACCCGAGGTACCACTCTACAGTGAAGCACAACGCTAAGTAAGTTTAAAATGTTTTACTTACAGATTCATAGGTCTGATACATGTGTTGTTCCATACAGCTGCAAGGACAAATATTCTAGGGAAGAAAATACAGAATATAACTTCAAACACATGCTGTAAGCTTGGAAACAAGATCACACATATCCTTCGCTGGCCACATGATGCAGAGAGAGAGGAGAGGAGAGGCGCTTCACTTCCTCTCTTTGAAAGCCACCCAACTTGGTGGCCATTACTACATCTTGTGGGAGCAAAGTACTTTCTTTGGTCTGCCCTAAATCTTCCGACACTCAGCATAATTGAATATATTTCAGCTTAGCTTGGGCTGGAGAACCTCCAGATTTTGTTGGCTACCTAAGATATTAAAAAAACAAGTAGTTTCCCACACCCCCGACAGACCACCATGCACAACAATTATGCTATATCAGTCTTACCTGAGCAGGCTGGTTCTCAGAAAAGCTGGTCCCATCTCAGAAACCCAGCTGAAGCTTTGTGTTCCTCGTCTAAGATGTCCTGCTGTTTTATACTCCCCAGATAGAAATATGACTTAGAGGGATTTTTGTCAAAATCTTTAAAACTCTGGTTGGTAAATGCAAACATTAAGATCTTAATTGCCAGTTTGTTCAACTCAATATTTCTACTTATCCTTCCCCCACTCCCCAAATTCCCTGGCTACAGCAAATTAACACACTGTTAAGCAAATTGATTTCAGGGGGCCCTAAATACACTTAATTCTATCGATTATTGTCCTCAAATCTCGCAATATCTTTAACAGACAGTGATGGAAGCATCAAAATTGGTGGAAACATAGTGTTATCTCTCTCTCTCTCTTTTTAGCAGGGAATTAGGCTGAATGTCAGGGTTCCCTTCTAATTCTAGGAATAGCCAAGCTAGCTTCCTGGTGAGGTGATAACCTAGGTAAGGGGCCATTAAGGAAACAAAGGAAGGGGCTTTGTGTGAGATGAAAGGTGGGTGTGGCCCCCTCTCTTAACCAGCTGGTGAGGACAGAGATTTGAGTGATGTGAGTTAAGAAGCTAGAAGCAAAGCTGCAGACTGGGAAGCTGGAGAGAGCCAGAATGATGCTTGATTTCTGTTTAAATCCAAGGCTGGGGAAATCCAGCCAGATGGGCAGAGTATAAATAATAAATGATGATGATGATGGAAGTAAGGCCCTCTTGGGGTGTTAATGCTGTGAACACCCCAAGTGTCAGGATTAGAGTCAGGCATGGGTCAGCAGGAGATTCATTGTTTTGCTGCTGACCCATGTTGTTGGATGGATGGTGGCTAACAGATTGAGGTTGAATCCTGACAAGACAGAAGTACTGTCCGTGGGGGACAGGAGGCGGGCAGGTGTGGAGGATTCCCTGGTTCTGAATGGGGTAACTGTGCCCCTGAAGGACCAGGTGCGCAGCCTGGGAGTCATTTTGGACTCACAGCTGTCCATGGAGGTGCAGGTCAATTCTGTGTCCAGGGCAGCTGTCTATCAGCTCCATCTGGTATGCAGGCTGAGACCCTACCTGCCTGCAGACTGTCTAGCAAGAGTGGTGCATGCTCTAGTTATCTCCCGCTTGGACTACTGCAATGCGCTCTACGTGGGGCTACCCTTGAAGGTGACTCGGAAACTACAACTAATCCAGAATGCGGCAGCTAGACTGGTGACTGGGAGCGGCCGCCGAGACCACATAACACCGGTCTTGAAAGATCTACATTGGCTCTCAGTACGTTTCCAAGCACAATTCAAAGTGTTGGTGCTGACCTTTAAAGCCCTAAACGGCCTCGGTCCAGTATACCTGAAGGAGCGTCTCCACCTCCATCATTCTGCCCGGACACTGAGGTCCAGCACCGAGGGCCTTCTGGCGGTTCCCTCGTTGCGAGAAGCCAAGTTGCAGGGAACTAGGCAGAGGGCCTTCTCGGTGGTGGCGCCTACCCTGTGGAACGCCCTCCCAACAGATGTCAAAAAGGAAAACTACTACCAGACTTTTAGAAGACATCTGAAGGCAGCCCTGTTCAGGGAGGCTTTTAATGTTTAATAGATTATTGTGTTTTGTTTTTCTGTTGGAAGCCGCCCAGAGTGGCTGGGGAAACCCAGCCAGATGGGCGGGGTATGAATAAATTGTTGTTGTTGTTGTTGTTGTTGTTGTTGTTGTTGTTGTTTGTTTGTTGTTTACACGACTAAACAACAACATGGGTCAGCAGCAAAACAATGAAATTCCTGAGGCCAGTGCAGTTAAATCTTTAGTTGAGGAAATAAACCACAGACCAGGGGTTTCTAGGAGGTCTTGCCTTGATGAAGCAGTTGTGAGGACTGAAGGTCCTCGCTTTCCCAGGGTCCACTAGGACACCTCCTTTACAGGGTCTTTCCCACACCATCTCAGGCTGCTTCTATGCACAACTCGCCTCTGCTCTACCCATTTCATTTCTCTGCGAGTTCTAGGCTACATAGCTGCCAAGTTTTCCCTTTTCTCGCGAGGAAGCCTATTCAGCATAAGGGAATTTCCCTTAAAAAGGGGAGAACTTGGCAGCTATGGCTCTAGGAGACCAGGGGGGGGAGAGGAGCTGGTCACAGCAGGAGGGGGAGACTCCCTGGATTATTCAGCAGCCTCTCCCCACTCTGCCCCTTGGGCATCCTGCCCTCCAGCCTCCATTTCAGCCTCAGAGTCTGAGCTGCTCTCTGCCACAGCCTCTCCCTGCTCATTAAACCTTGTCACCCCTTCTGCTTCTGACCTCCTCCTCCCCCCAGTCTGGTCCTTCTCCACCACCAATCCCCTTGCTCAGAGCCTTCTTCCCCTGGGGGTTCCCTAGGGGCTTTCCCCGGCTGGTGCCTCCCACCACTCCATTGCACCCAGCCACGACACATAGCATATATGTAAATAAACCATATAGACACCACCATCTCCACAGTACCTCACTCCAAAGGGAACATGAATCTTGGGTAATCGCCTGGAACCCCTGGAAACTCACACCGCTCGGAGATTGGGTTGGCGTGCGACAATATATGTGCTGTTTTGCTTGCAAAACTTGAAACTTGAAGTGGATTTGAGACTTGAAATGGATCTGTTTGAGCATTTTCTCCCCTCCCCCCTGCCCAAATTCATTTCAGCTCTAGTTAGAGGCTGGCTTTCTCAAGCCCTTCCATTATGT
This sequence comes from Zootoca vivipara, assembly GCF_963506605.1. Taxonomy (NCBI): domain Eukaryota; kingdom Metazoa; phylum Chordata; class Lepidosauria; order Squamata; family Lacertidae; genus Zootoca; species Zootoca vivipara. The sequence goes on from NC_083289.1 coordinate 51,627,646, forward strand.
TTCAGATTCTACTTTCTCAATCCACCCCCACTGGTTTCTTTGGTCCCCCTCTAAAACAGCACTGTCCAGGTGCCGAGATAGGAGATTGAAAGCTCCCTGCTATTTCAGCCTAAGGTCCTTACAAGACACCCCGTTGCCTCTCGACTAAGACTCATGTGGGGCAGCTTTGTTACATGCCTGGATGATCCTGATCATTTCCTGCCAGAGTTTCTAAGTGTTTTTTTCATTTCACTGACACGGTCTCCTCTTTCAGCCGCAGAGGCTCTCAGCAGTAAAGAAAGCAGAGAGGGAAGGGAGGAGATGGAAAACTTCTGACGCCCTGTGACAGCTCCTTGGTGCTTATTGATCTCACCACTACCCTGCCTTGCTCAGGTTCAGCTGGCAGTTCTTTTTCCATCTTTGCACACAACAGGCTGATAAATGGGTAGAGGGGCAGTCGTGGCGGCAGGAGGGGGCAGCAGCGGGGGACGCTCGGATGTCATATGGGTCCTCTGAGAGGAGGATCATCACAGAAGCTACACGCAGGGCATTGGAAACCAACGCCTTCCTAAATTGATTTTTGTAAAAAGCATCTTAATATTTCAAAGGGTCCCTCCTAAATGTTTCAAGAGCTTTAAATTAGAAGCAGTAACCAGATGATAAATAAAAGCCATCTGCCTCCAATGAGGAGCCTGGCATAGTCATTTGTATGTTTATAATTCATTTCCATTTCTCCACTGAGATATTCTCCGGGGGCCGTGATACCCATCTCCCAATGAATCTGAAATACAGAAAGTGGCATTCTTGCTAAATAATCTTCTGATATACCTGCAGGATGCAGGCTATTTTGGTCCCCTGCACAAGCATCTAGACAGAGAAGATGAAACGTTAAACATCAATAAATATGCCAGTGTCCAAACAAGTGGAGCATCTAATTCTCATGCCAGTGTACAGGTACTGTATGTAGGGAGGACAATTTGGGACGTGCGTTCAACAAAAAAATGGATTTCCATGGTGGGGGGGGGCATTTCAGACACAGAACCCTAGCAAAGCATGGGAACAAGGTCGGCCTACATTTTTGTTTTGCTCTGCTCTGCTTCAGAGATGGCTCAGATGTGTAGTTACGGAGTTCAAATCAGGTTCACGTCCTGTGCTTTTCAGGGCCACCTCCTTGCCAAGCCTGCCATTGAGTGTTCACTTCACTTTCTAAGCAGCCTTGCCTTGCCAAGAATCAATTGCAAAACTCAGGATCTCTTCTAAAGAAACATTTGGCACCCACAAAATGGCACTCAGAACTTGATGGCCTCCAGTCAGCACACAATGTTGACAAATTGTGTTGGGATTGGTTACAGTGGGGCCATATTGCATCAAATAGGGGATTCCTTCCTTTGAGAAGCTGGCTGTGATGCTGCACTCCACTGATTTCATTACTCTTTAGGGGTAGAGTGGGGCTACAGCTGGAAAGATTGGGGGGGCTGATGGGCAGCTAGCTCTCCAAGAGACAGGACTCCATTAGCTTTCTGTAAACCACTTTGAGCTTTTGCGCAATAAAATAATATAATAAAATGCATAAACTGTGCTAATGACTGCATGCACTCTAGTTAAACAAGAAGCATCACCTGTATACTCCACAACTATATAAAAGCAGGGAAGTGAAGACTTGGTGTGAGTCTGATATTGCAATTTAAAGTGTGATTTGTAATATATACTTACCCTTCATAGGCAACCGCACTGCAATCTTTAAGACAGTGTTTCCCAACCAGTGTGCCTCCAGATGTTTTGGGACTACAACTCCCATCATCCCTAGCTAGCAAGACCAGTGGTCAGGAATGATGGGAGTTGTAGTCCCAAAACATCTGGAGGCACACTGGTTGGGAAACACTGCTTTAAGAGGCTGTGCTTCATTTTTGTTTCTGCATCGTTTTTGACAGAGTAGCTTCACACGCCTAGCTACCTGTCATTTGAAGCACCTGGCTTCTGCCAAAGGATCTCAGAAACTGTAGTTCACCACTTACAGATCTACAGTTCCCAGCAACCCTTAACAAACGTGACAGTTCCCAGGATCCCTTGGGGGAAGCCATGTGCTTTTAAAGTGCAGCTTGGGAATGCTCACACCGTGAAGGCAAACCAAGTGGGGAATCGAGACTCTGACGCTGGTTTGATTGCATGTAAACAGAAACCTGGAGTGCCACTGGAGCACCATTGTGGAGGAGCCCATTATCCGGGAAGAATGCTCCGGCTCTTAGAATTACTGTAGGCATATAACTGCGAATGGCTCCACAAGGGCTGTTAGGAAACTGCAGTTGCTGGTTTGCATGCTCCAAAATATTCCCAGAGATGATGTACCAACATCTTTGCTGTCATTGTTTATTTAACAGTCGCACAGCTTTGCTCCCTATAGCCAGGAAGCTCTGCGATCCACCCTTTGTTTCGGAAATTGCTTCGTTGGCATACCCTCAAAGCCAGCCAGGTGCCCAAGTGTGCCACCTAATGGGCAGTAGGTCAGCTCAGGAGAGGCACACCTCAATCAGATCAGCCCTAGGGCTGTGTGGGGTGAGCGACTTTGCAGGGCTGCTCTGTTTCTGCAGAAGACTCTTCCAAGTGGCTGGCGTTTCATTACTCATTCTAGGGGTCTGAGGTGGAACAATTCCTCTACGACTCCTTAAAGTGATCCATAAACAAGTATTGTTGAAAGCAATAATGAGATAAGAGCCATAAAGATTTACATTATAATTAGAGCTGTTAACAAGTCGCTCAAAAACTCCAGTAGTCAAGTTGTGTTGGTTTTGGGTGGTGGCAACATGCCCTCTTCCAGTCTCCTCCCTCCCAATTATTCCTTCCATATTTATTAAGCCGCATTTTGTGTTGGGGGGCGACTCAACTTAGCCGATATCATCCACTTGGCAATGCAGCCCCATCCTCAAGAGGTGTTTGTGGCCCTAAAAGGCATAATGAAAATATATACATGCTGGAAGTATGGAATAATATTAGCAACTGTGATATAATTCACAGGAAGCACAAGAGAAAAATAATAATTACCTTCAAAAGGGGAAAAATATCACAGTCCTCATAAAAATGTACACTAATGCACCTAGCTGTCAGACAAAGGGGTTCTTTAAAATGATGGAAGATTCCAAACACTACGAAGAACTACGTATAAAAATACAGATAGCCATTTATATTGGGCAACATATTTTATGCCGGCGGCTATAGATGGCTTTATAATAATTTTCGAAAGCAGGACTTATACATGCACTTGGAAAGGTTGTGCCCAGATACACAACAAATCAAAATAAGTTGAGAGCGCAGCCAGCTTGGGCGCTGGTGGAGAGGACTGCGGTTTGGTGGAGGATGAGAAGCAGGCAGGAACACTGGAAGCTGCCTTCTACTGAGTCAGACAATTGGTCCATCTACCGTAACTCAATATCATGCACACTGACTGGCAGCAGCTCTTCATGGTTTCGGGCTTGGGACATTCCCAGTCCTACTGGAAGATACTGGGGGTGGAACCTGGGACCTTTGACATGCAAGGCAGGTGCTCTATGTCTGAGTTAAGCTGCCAGTCAGTGAAGATAGACCACTGGATTTGGTGCAGCACTAAGTGTTGAAATTTTGCACCCATTGCAAATTTGCACCTGGAGCAACTGCCCGGGTCTGTCCCGTCACTACCCCACTGGGCCCAATGCCCGCTGGCATCTCCAGATTGGGGGTGGAAGATATTCCTGCCTAAAATCCTGGAGAGCCGCTGTTGGTGGTCAGTGTCGACCAGGCATCCCCAAACTTCGGTCCTCCAGATGTTTTGGACTTGTTAATGGAAAATCTGAGGGCTCCCCTTGGACAAAACAAGACTCCAGCCAAGAATATCAGAGCAAAACAGCAGCCAGTAGGCTTGGCCTTTATTAAATAAAGTACTGTCGCGACAGGGCCCCACCTGCAACAAGGTGAAGCAAGATGGAGACCCCGAACAAAGGGGTCTTCCCTTTTTATTAGCATCCCACCACCAAGGTACACCCCTAAAGATACATCACTAATATGTCACTAATATGTCATTGATACATCACAGAAAGGAGGGGTTCAGAGGTAGAAATTTGAGTACCTGGCCAGCTGCTCCTGGCCTCTTCTCACCCCCTCCCTGTTACATTCCACAGGACAAAGAGAAGTTTCACAGTCATTATGAAGGTGATAGCTGTTCTTTGATTTGATCCTGAGTCAATCCAGTTTGGGAGGAAAATCCATTGTGTAGAAGACAGTCGGCTGTCTGGCACAGTTGGAGGTGGAAATTCCCTTGCCAGAGGAGGCTGCATATGTGTTGCGTTGGGTCAACCCTCCAAGATCCCCCCTTTGATAGTGAACCTATGTATTATAAGAAGAATGGACGGGGGGGGGGGGGTATTTTTCCTACAACAGACTACAATTCCCATCATCCCTGACTACTGGTCCTGTTAGCTAGGGATCATGGGAGTTGTAGGCCAAAACATCTGGAGGGCCGCAGTTTGGGGGGATGCCTGGTGTAGACGATACTGAGCTTGATGGACCAATGGTCTGAGTCTGTATCAGGCAGTAACTGTGTTCCTATGAATGGGGGTTGTAACAGGGGGAGGGTGTGCATTGTGTGTGCTTTGCTACCTACATTGATGACATTGCCTGAATTGTTTTGGTACAATCACTGCACAACACCACAATGGCCTTCAGCGGAAAGGCAGCAGGCAAAAGACACCAGTCCACAAATATCAGCTGCAGGGGGGGGAACAAGGGGAGGGGGCTATGGCCTTTGTGCCCTGCTGGCGGGCTTCCCGGGGGGCATCTGGCTGACCATTGTGGGAAGCAAGAAGCAAGGCAAGAGGGACCTTTGATAATAATAATAATAATAATAATAATGATGATGATGATGATAATAATAATAATAATAATAATAATAATAATAATAATAATAATATTTATACCCTGCCCATCTGGCTGGGTTTCCCCAGCCACTCTGGGCGGCTTCCAACAGAAAAATAAAACACAGTGATCTATTAAACATTAAAAACCTCCCTAAACAGGGCAGCCTTCAGATGTCTTCTAAAAGTCTGGTAGTTGTTTTTCTCTTTGACATCTGATGGGAGGGCGTTCCACAGGGCGGGTGCCACTACCGAGAAGGCCCTCTGCCTGGTTCCCTGCAACTTGGCTTCTCGCAATGAGGAAACCGCCAGAAGGCCCTTGGTGCTGGACCTCAGTGTCCGGGCAAAGGGCCTAGCTAGGGTTGCCAGGTCAGGAGCACCCCAGACCCTGAGATTATTGGGCCCAAACCTGAGACTAGGGCTGGATCTAGACACATCAAAGTTAAACGTGTTGCAAACTTTGTATGAGAAATTGGGTTGGCAAAAAAGGAACTCCACAGTGCCATTTGGTGTCACAGTGTTAGAATGCAAAAACAAAGCATATAAAGCGTTGTTGTTTTATTTCTTTGCCAATGTAGCTGAGTCCCTAGAGCAGGCATCCCAGACTATGGCCCGTGGGCCAAATGTAGCCCAAAGGACCAATTTATCCGGCCCACGGCAACCCCTGCCGCCCGCTGCACGATCGGCGCCTCGGGCACTGGTCCGAAGTGCGGTAAGTTTGGGGACCCCTGCCCTAGAGGCATCCCCCTGGTGATGTCCTGGAGATGGAGGTTAATTGGGATAGGATAGCAGAGGAGGGTAGGACACAACATATAGGCTATCATTTACAGCCCATTTCTTCTGGGTTGAAGTTTGTAAACTGCATGAACTATAGGTGTGTGTGTGTGTGTGTGTGTGTGTGTGTGTGTGTGTGTGTGTGTGTGTGTGTTCTTGCCTATCCTCCTGAAGGGGGCCAGGCAAATCTGGAGACTTCAGATCAGCCCTGGATGTCTGCCAATCTTAAATGGGTCTCTTCCCATGTGCCTTGACTCTATGACACACTTCCACCACCCTTTTCCTTTTGATCTGGCAATTGGAGCCAAAGAGATCTGTTCAGGCTCCCTAGATCTCTCCCGCTGCCGCTAGGTGCCACTAAGGCTGTTTGCAGCCTCTGAATGAACACACACACACACACACACACACACACACACACACACACACACAAAACACACCCCACCCATTATTATATAAATCACATGAAAGGGGCAAGCAAATCCCCAGCCAGGAAGGAGAGGTGCAGAGCCTTGCAAACAGTGGCTTGTGTGTTTTCGACATTGCTGCCTCATTTGGGGAAGCTTTTAATGTTTGACGGACTGTTGTATTTTAATATTTTGTTGGAAGTCGCCCAGAGTGGCTGGGGAAACCCAGCCAGATGGGCGGGGCATAAAATTATTATTATTATTATTATTATTATTATTATTATTATTATTATTATTATTATTATTATTACCAGAGCCAGAATCATTGTCCTGTAGACTCAGAAAGCTGAAGCAACAACAACTGCAGTTTGGCAAGTTATCCTAACCTTCCTTGCAGTATAAATGGGAACGCAAACACCATTCCCCTGCGCTGCCGCCGCCACCACCTCCGCTTCTGCCGTGCGAAAAATATGTTGTTTCCTTGACAGTTGGGAAATGCGTGTCTTACATCTCTTAACTACAGCAGCGGTTGGAGGGGGGGTTGTGGAGAAACCCGCTCCAAAATGCTTCATTTTAGCAAAAAGTGATTTCCACTGCAGGTGTCGGTAATTAACAGGGAATGAGTCAGTTTGATGTCTGCAGATGTAACCTTTCCAACTTCTTATTTAGGCATAAACGTGGATATGAATATGCACAAACTGCCCGCTTTTGCTGATATGTATCTCGGCAGCAACCATCATCTCACATAAATATTTGAAAGAGAATGTTAAAAAAGATTTCCTTAGGGGACAGAACAACATTTCCAAAAATTCAGGGGGGGGGGAATGTGCACACACAACTTTTATAAGTGAAAGCTGTTGAAAATCAGATGTGAGAGAGACTTTTTTTGCCTGTCTCCTCCTGAAACACTCCCATTTCCTATCATTGGATAAATAATTAACCAGCAGCATCCTCTTCCTGAACAGAAGCTAAATCAGAGGGGGAAAGGCAAAGAGAGTTTAGCGATACAGTATCTCTTCTGGGCTGTGCAAATGGCATTTTTAAAATCTAAAAAACCCACTTTGAAAAGGTTTTGGCTAGCTCCATGTGCTACGGAGGGGGAAAGGGAGCCTTGCGAGATGCACAGAGATAGCACAGTGCACAGAAGTCAGAGATTCTATTTCCCTATCGTTTTCAGCAAGTTTGCTAATGCAGAGCAGAATATCAGAGCAACAGAGTTGCCGTATTTTACAGATAGGATGAAAGTGCCAAGATCCGCCATGATGACACTCTGTGGGTTGGCATCCATCTGTCTTAGGAGAGTAAGGAGGAGTGAGAGTGAAGCCAAGCTGTAGGAGAGTCACAGCGCCTGCTGTGGCTGTAGAGACCGATAGAGGAGAGCAGGGCTGGATTGAGGTTGGATGAGGCCCTAAACCTACTGAAGGTAATGGGGCCCTTTATATGTCCAGCTGTCCTTTGTCCACAATAAATGGTCTTTGTTTTTGTGTTGAATATATGCTATATGGTAATTTATGAACCTAATAGGTATCTAAAGACATTTGCACATAACAAAATACGTGATATTTTAGGGAGCAGGCTAGCAGGCAGGGCCCATGACTTACATCATAGGAGCCTACACAACACAAAACACTGATGCTGTATGTAGGTTTTATTTTATTTGTTTTTTATCTTATATTTTGGAAATGTACATCCAGTTTTTTTCCTTTATTTTTTTTGGGCCCCCCCCCAAAAAAGAATGGGGCCCTAAGCTATAGCTTGTTTAGCTTATACGTAAATCCGGCACTGTGGGAGAGACATGTTTTGTTGCAGCCGGGGCAGAGGAAGACGTCCAGTTGTGCTCCTGCAAATGCACCATAGTCTTTCTTCTCTCTGTGCTCCTCCCAGCGGTCATTCCTCTTCTGGTCACTGCTGTGCCTGTGCAATCTGACTGCCTGTCTCCCCGGCACTGTGGTCATCTGCAAGGGAATCCCATATGGTGGGGTTGACTCTCAGTAACATGGCAAAAAGAAGGTGCTTGTGTGGGTGGGCGAACAAAGGATGGAGGGGTTTGGTGGGAGATGGAGAGTGTCAGAAAATGGCCTTTGCTATATGCATAAGCCAGGAGACTTGGGGGCTCTCCAGATGCTGTTGGACGCTAACTCCAATCATTCCCAATCACTGATCATGCCATGTGGGGCTGACGGACTTTCCCTTCTTCTGGGAGGCATATATGCTTCTGAATACCAGTCACTGAGAACCACAGGAAAGTGGTCTTGTGTTCGAATTCTGCTTGCTGGTTTCCCACAGGTATTTGGTTGGCCCCTGCAAGTGTCAGGCTGCTGACAGCGACTCCCGGCCGGTTGCCCAGGAACGTACAAAGACAAGGAAATGTTTCTTACAGTCCACTTTTATTCGGTATTTACAGAGAGAGGCTATAGAACCCAGCCTCTCCCATTTCCTCATTCATCAGTCTCATTGTCTCTCCTACGGATGCTGAGAAGTGCCCTCTGTCTTTGAGCTCGTTGCTCTCCTACTTTCAAGGCTCACCGGGTTCTGGGAGATGGAGGGTCTGGGATGCTTTCTAAAGACACCGTGTCCATCAGCTGTCACCTCCCTGGTACTTCCACTTCCTCCTCTCCCATTATTTCCTCACTTTCCCCCTCATCTGCCTCTGAGCTGTGACCTCCCTCAAACCCCTGTTGTAAACCTAAACTGTCTTCTTCTTGCTCCTCCCTGGAAGGGTCAGGATGGGGAGGAGGTCCACACCATTCCTCCTCCTCCTCTGCCCAGTCCCTGACAGCGAGAAGAGGATGCTGGGCCAGGGGGACCACAGGCCTGATCCAACAGGCTCTCCTTCTGTTCTTGTGAATTTGTCCTTGAGCTGTTTTCCTGATCCTGCAACTGCTTGAGGGGTCATTCAACAAATCTCATTATCAACTGTAATGCAGGAGGATGTAGGTATCTGCTTTGTTGCATTTTATATCCAAGGACAGTCGGTTTTGACAATCCTCTTGTGCATATAGGACAAACCGAGCTGTAGTTCTCACATGCGCTCATGTTCTGCTCCCTGGTTTCCCACAGGCACCTGCTTCATCCCTGTGAGAACAGGATGCTGGACTAGATGGGCCACGGACCTGATCCAGCAGTCTACTCTTATCTTCTTATCTGGCCCTATGGAGCAATGTGAAGGAGGTTGTTTCAGCAGAATTTGGAACATAAGCGATGTCCAAGCCGCTGGTTAGTCTCCTCCTTTTTCTCACTGGTTCCATACACCAAAGATTCCCAAAGCTGCAGTGGCTTGCTTGATCGTTTTGTTCCAGTTCAGCTTTTTTCCTGGAGCAAAGTTCTTTGCTAAACTACTCGTGCTGCTGGAGTTAGCGTCGCTCACTGCCCACCCGATGCCTGAGCTCAGAAATCGTTTCCAACGAGAAGAAATCCAACGGCCTAGACAAAGTGATGTTTCAGCACGCCGACCCACTGAAGCAGCAGTTCCTGGAGCAATTACATACGTCCCTGGGATTTAACCTGAAAATTGCAGCTCAGTGGTAGAAAAGCTCCTTTTGAGAAGGGGGGGGGAACCCACACATGCTGCCTCCAAAACTCTTGTTAACTCAGATAGAGAGGAAGGCAAAAGCAACCCCAAATGGCTGATGGAAACTCATGGTTGTTGGCTGTTGCACGTTTACATTGCTGTGTTTAAAAGGGGCCTTCCTGGACTTAAACTGTGGAACTCCCTCCCACAGGAGGCAGGGATGGCCTCCAACTTGGATGGCTTTAAAAGAGGGTTAGACAAATGCGTGGAGGAGGAGGAGGAGGCTACACTCACTCTGCTCTGCTTCCACAGCTGGATGCAGAAGGTCCCAGGTAAGTTTAAGGCTGTCTTAAGCATATACCTTTTTTGCGGGGCTGGAGGAGGCGGGCAGCAGCTGGAGGGCAGCTCCTCCAGCGTGGAAGAGGCAGAGGCTGGACGCGGCCGGTCCCGGCTCAGCTGGACACTTCGTGCCGTGGTGGCCATGGCAGGCAGAGGCTCCAGGCATGGCGCTGCTTTGGCACAGCATGGTGGAGGCGGGCAGGGTGGCGAGCTGATGCCAGGAGGTGCCACATCCAGCATCCGCCTCTTCCCTGGCACCCTCTAGAACTTGGTGCCCTGTGCCACTAGCCTCTATAGGTAAGACGCCCCTGGGTAAGGTTGGGGAACAACCCTACCCAAAACCCTGGAGAACCCCTGTCCCTGCCAGTCAGTATAGGCAATATTGAGCTTGATGGATGAGTGGTATGACTCAGTGTAAGGTAGCTTCCTATTTTCTTTTTTTTAAAAAAAATTAAATTACATTTTCTATAGCAAGTTTAAATTCAAACATCATCATTTAACATTCCCTGAATCCTTCGTCTCCCCTCCTCCCTTCCATGGTCACCATTATCAATCTTTTTTCCCCCCTCAACAGCTTCCCCATTTTTCTCCATTTTTAAAAATAATAATAACAATCCATTTCTAACATAGTTTTTCGTACACTACGAGCATGACTCAAATCCTCCCAAAGTTTTTAGTTGTTTACAATGTTCTCTTAAATACATTTCCTTCTTGAAATCCTTCTCTTCCTGGTTTCTGATTTTCCCGGTCAATTTCGCCATTTCAGCGTAGTCCATCACCTTCATCAGAGCTTCCTATTTTCGAATGAACCACACTGACTGTGAAAAAAAAACACAATAAAGGTCACCTACTCCACCTACAAAATTCTGCCCCTTGCTTCAGAGATGGTTTCAAGTTGCCCACATTGCCTGGGCAACCATTTAGAGCTCTCTCCAATTTCAAGGCAGGGGGAACTTTCCCAGAAAGACAAGCTGCAGCAAGTGTTGCCTACATAATAAGTAAAGCTCTCAGCTCTCCTCAAGGGGTGTGCCAGGTGTGTAGCTGACTCACACCATCTGCTCAACGCTGGGTCCTGTTCCATGACATTGTGCAACTGCTGCCACCTGATGACTGGCTCTGTGGGCAAGGCTCCCATATCTGGTTTCCAGTGTACTCTGGTCTCAAACATCCCCAGCAAATGTCCGTTCCTGTTCAAATGCTCTCGCTGGCTGCAGCTTTGTATTAAACCTCTCGAAACGGTTGGTGCTTCAGTTGAAAACTGGTCTTTTTGGGGTGAGGGATGGTGGCCAATGGCCCATTTCGTCCAGGGTCCTGTTTTCACTGTGACCCACCCGATACCTGTGGGAAACTCATAAGAAGGATTTGAGCACAAGAGCATTCTCCCCTCTTGTGGTTTCCGGCAACCATGTTCAGAAGACGATACCAAATAAGAGCAATCTCTTAACTATTTCAAGAGGGGCCACATTCTGTTGTCCGTACAATTAAGCAACATCTTGCTGGCATGTATATGAACTTGCGTTTCAGGAAAGGGCTGTAGCTGAGTGGCAGAACACATACTTTGCCTGCAGAAGATCTTCAAAGCAGGGTCTGGTAGCATCTCCAGGCAAGGCTGTGGGAAACCCTGTCTGAAACTCCATGCAGACAGTACTTAGCCAAATGGATCAATATCCTGACTCATCACTAGAAGGCAGGTTCCTGTGTTCCAAATTCAAGGAAGAGTTAGACCTGCAAATCCATTTTTCTTTTCTTTTTAAGAATGTTTTCTTAAATATCTGTCTCCTGTAGTAGTAGGGCTCCCATACGTCTGGGATTTCTAATGTGGAATTAATGTCCGGGGTGAATTTCTGAAAGGCGTGTATTGTCTTGGATCTTAAGGTTTTCCAAAATAATTTTGGGGGTTTCCTTAAAAAAGCTCAACAATTTCTTTAAAGGAATAAAAAAGGGTGAATCAAAAAATAATGGGAAAGCATTTATAGATTATGTGCAAACCAACGTAGAAAATTCAAATCTCATCTCCAATATTTAAGGTTCTGTTTTGAAATTGTAAAGTGTTAATTGTAGTATGGTAAGAATAGATTGAATTAGGGATATTGATGGATGTGAAGAATGGTATGAAATTATTGTAAATGTTAGAGTAAGGTATGTAGATTTTAAAAGAAAAGGGGAAAAAAGGATAAGTTCAGAATAGGTTGAGAAGTCGTAGGGAAGGGGAGGGTGTTGTTGAGGGAAGGAAATAAGACAACTGTAACACTGTTATGGCTGTAATTTTTGTTTTTCTTGATTGTGATGAATTGTAATCATTGTGATATATACTAAAGTTTATTTTAACAATAATAATAATAATAATAAGCTCAACAATTTCGGTAGTTTCGTACGGCAACCCTATGTGGTGGTGGCGGCAGGCTTGTGCTTCCTAAGGACTCCTATTTCCTCCAGATGGACTGCAACTCCCACAATCCTTGGCAATTTCTCCAAGCTGGCAGGGGTTGATGGGAGTTAGAGCCCAAGGACACCTGGAGGGCTACAGCATTCAAATGTCAAGGGATAGGAGCATTAGATGCTGAGAGGGGCCACAAAGATAACCCTCTGCAGATGCAGGAAGCCCATGACTGTAGCATCCCTGATCCAGGCTCTGTGTAAATCAAAAGAAAGTTCAGGCAGGGTGGCTGGCAGGTGGCCACAGGCCCAGGTATGCACAGGTGGCCAAAATACATCATGTGAAAGTGACAAGACAGAGATTGCAACATCTGGGAATCAACGGAGGCAGAAAAAGTGAAGCATTCTTGGCTTTCTTGGGCGGTAAAATAGGGATAGGGAACTGGCACAACCTCTCATGAGCTTCAGCCCATGCCAGCCAGTGGTTAGGGATGGAGAGAGTTCTAGACCAGGCATCCCCAAACTTCGGCCCTCCAGATGTTTTGGACTACAATTCCCATCTTCCCTGACCACTGGTCCTGTTAGCTAGGGATCATGGGAGTTGTAGGCCAAAACATCTGGAGGGCCGCAGTTTGGGGATGCCTGTTCTAGACCATGTGCTGGGTCACAGGCTCCCCATCCTTGGACTAAGTGGATCTTAGAGTGATCCACCATAACACCTCTTATGTTCTGAAAGGTTACCTTGCCCCACTGGATGTCTGAAGGTGAAAGGAACCTCCTTTATGTTCTATGTTCTATAAGAAGAACACTAAGGTCCAGCACTGAGGGCCTTCTGGCAGTTCCCTCGTTGTGAGAAGCCAAGTTGCAGGGAACTAGGCAGAGGGCCTTCTCGGTGGTGGCGCCTGCCCTGTGGAACGCCCTCCCAACAGATGTCAAAGAGGAAAACAACTACCAGACTTTTATATTACTGTGTTTTATTTTTCTGTTGGAAGCCGCCCAGAGTGGCTGGGGAAACCCAGCCAGATGGGCGGGGTATAAATAATAAATTATTATTATTATTATTATTATTATTATTATTATTATTATTATTAGAATGTAAGAAGAGCCTGCTGGATCAGGTCCATGGCCCATCTAGTCCACCAAGACTTTGAATTGTGCTCGGAAATGTACTGGGAGCCAATGTAGATCCTTTAGATTAGAATATGCATCTACAATGGAGCACCATATGGTCCCGGCAGCTGCTCCCAGTCACTAGTCTAGCTGCTGCATTCTGGATTAGTTGTAGTTTCTGAGTCACCTTCAAAGGTAGCTCTGCATAGAGTGCATTGCAGTAGTCCAAGCGGGAGATAACCAGGGCATGTACCACTCTGACGAGACAGTGCACAGGCAGGTAGGGTCTCAGCCAGCATACCAGATAGTTAATGGGGATGAGCTTCTTGTTTGGGGGGCCCCTCAGGGGACACCAGCGCACCCCCTGCATTGCAAAAGCTTCTCCTTGACTTTCCTCCCCCTTGCCTAGCCAAGCTTTAAGGCCAAGCAAGGAGTGCACTCAGGAAACAGAAAGGAGACCCATTCAGAGAGGTGCGCAATTAGCCTTCCCCTCCATCGCCTTCTCGAGGCGGCCCTTAAACTCTCAGAATATTTCAACTAAACCGAGGGATTTGCCCTCCGTCATTATCCTATTACAAAACGTATCAGGTTAATAGCTGCTGCTGCCATTTTCCGAAACAGCACTCTGTCATTATGCGTTGTTAACCATGACAAGCTCAAACCCCCAACCACAGGGGCTATCTCTCGACAAAACAACAGCTGCTTCGTTCTGGGCGATGCTTTGATTTGGGTGGAGGTTCCTTCCTTCTCTCGACTCTCCCTCCTCCATCCACATTTTCTTTTCCTTTGCAAGATTTTAGAGTAATCGTGACATTGAAGGTTTGGGTGGGATGAGGAGGAGGAAGGGAATGGAAAAGGGGTTTTGTGAGTGTGTGAGAATCCCTGTTCTTCACGTTGTTCTTTCTTCCTTGCAGCTTTTTCCAACAGATGATGAAATGCCCGGGGGAAGCTGAGCAGCCAATAAGCAATTTATTTATGGCAGGAGCAGAAGTGTGGAGAAACCAAATAGAACAAGAAAAGACACACCCTCAATACAAGGCGGAGGGGAGATCAGCTGCCCCCATTATTCCCCAAAGGGCTGTCAGTCCCTTTCCTGCCTTAATAAGTAGGTACTGTAATGGTGTTTTGCTGTTGCAGAGTTCTCTTGCTTGGGTTTTCTAATGTATGCATTTTATTTCTTTTTCTTTGTTCACTTGTTTGGCCTTTTCTGAAAGGCAGAATTTAAACATTTTACACTGGGGTAGCCAATGCCCAGATTCTTTCTCTTTCTTTTGGGTAAAGTTACCTTACTTTTCTGTGTATAACACACCACCTTGTATAAGACGCCCTCTCTTTTGGGGGACTCCACATTGAGAAAATGGGGGGAGTGGTTGAGCTTTTGGGGGGGGAGAGAAGATTGCCCAGAGTTGTTGAGCTTTGGGGGGGGGAATTGACCAGACTTGTCGAGCTTTTTGGGGGGGGGTGCCGAAAATAGCTCAACACAGCCGATCACACGCACATCGATGAAGCAACCAATCGTCTGATCACTCGCCGACAGCAAACGCCAGTCGCCCACCCAATTGCCACAGCAGCAACCAATAGCCAGCGGAACTTGCCACAACAGCCAATCACCCACCCAAATGCCACTGACAATCTCGGCTCACGGCTTCAACCAGTCAGTCACCCGTCCAACCTCACCACTATCCATGTATAAGACAACCCCAATTTCTAAGCTTAATTTTTCAAGTAAAAACCTAGTCTTATACGTGGAAAAATATGGTAACTCCCTCGTTCTTGACCATTCACCATGGTTGCTGGGCCTTCACACAGTGCAGGGTCAAACGATGGGAATCACTCCCCCAGGAGGAAGTCATGGCCTGCAACTGGGGTGACTTCAAAATAGAATTAGACAAATTCATGGAGAAGGCTGTCCATGGCTGTGCCCTGGCCTCACAACCAGAGGCAGTAATGCTTCTGAATGCCAGCTCTGAAAACTACAGCTGCAAATAAAACGTTTTAAGTGTGTTGTAAAGTGCATTATACAAATGTGACACTTGATGGCGATGGTGAGCTATGGCAAGTTCAATATAGTTTTCAAAAAATTTTAACAAAAGCATTTCCACAACTTTTTTATATGTGTCTAGATTCCACCTGTAGTTTGATTTATTTATTATGTCTACTGTTTCCAGTGTCTCTTAGCACTATTTTCAATTGATGTTTTTTGTTGCTTTGCGTAAACCATGTTGAATATATATATATATACACACACACACACCTCTTGCTAAAAAGAATTGCCATTTCATCACCCTGTCTCAAATTCCTGCCCTTGTTAGACAGAATGCCTTTCTCGGGGGGAGAAGCAGCAGTAAGGGCATTAATTAGCTCAGAGAACATTCACCTGAGCAGATCAGGTGGAGCAGTCAGAGATGCTAAATGAGGCCTGAGATCCTACAAGGAGGTGGTTTCCAGAAGAGATGGTCTCCAGCTCAGGGAGGAGGAGGCCCAGCCAAGCCCTGGGAGACCTCAGTCTGAGTCTCCAAGCAGCAGATGGTCCCAGGGAGGCCAATTACACACCACCAAAAAATAAAAAGGAAACATATCATCAAAAAAGAGGATGCCAATTTGCATGTGCTAATTCATATAATAATTATAATTATTATTACCATCTACATGAACTCCACCCTAAGGTCCAAGGGCAGGTTATAACAATTAAAACACAATATTTAAAACAGTTCAAAACAACCTACAATTATAGAAATAAGGCAGGCTCTAAAAATATACACCTCAAACATCAAAAGCCAGGGTGTGTCTTCCTCATTTGCCAAAAGCTGTACAATGAGGGTGACAGGTGCATTTCTGTGGGGAGGGAGCCGCACAGCTTAGGGGCTGCCACAGAGAAGGCCCTCTCCCCCCGCCTCTGAGGGCAGAGGAGCTGCCAAAAGGGTCCCCTCCAACAATCTCAGCACCTGAGAGGTCTGTGGGGAAGGAGCTGCTCTTTCAAGTATTGGGGACTGAGTCATTTTTTAGGGCTTTGATGTGAGCACCTTCAATTGGGCTCAGAAACAAATGGGTGACCGGTGCAGCAATCTGATTTAAAAGAGGTTTTAGAATATCTAAATAGAACCCTGGCCAGCAATCTGGCTGCTGTTTTTAATTGCTTTAGGAATTGTTTTTAAAGTGTAAATGATTTTAGATGCTTTTAACTGTAATTGTTTTAAAATGTTTTAATCTGCTTTACAATATTTTTGTTTTAAAATACAGTCTGTTTGCTGCTCTGGGCTCCTTGGGGAAGAAAGGCGGGATATAAATTCAGCGAATGAATTCGGTGAATGAATGAATGAATGTGTTATGTATTAAGTTAACTGCAGTACTCCTTCTGGCCACCGTGGCTGCAGTTCTTACCCTGCCCACTGTGGCTGCAGTTCTCACTCAGGTCCACAACATGCAAATGAAGGATTGAGAGTGCTGTTCACGGATTGGGTAGCTAGGGGAAGTTTGTTACTGTTACAAGTTACTGAGTACTATATAAGCCAGTTGGCTAAGCTGCTGTTCAGTCTGGACTCAGAGCTAGAATAAAGAGCTGGTTGTTTTGAGAGCTGTGTCTTCATCCTTCTTACCCACTATTCTACAGAATGAATGAAACAGGGATGAGGAACCCACAATTCTCCATATGTTGCTGGACTGACTGCTGGCATTGCTGGCTGCAGAGGCCAATGTGCCATCTCTTCCAGCATCCTGCTCTCACAGTGGCCAACCAGGCACCCCAAAGGGAAGCCTGCAAGGCACATGAGCTCTCTCCCCTCCTATGGTTTCCAGCAACTGGTATTCAGAAGCATTGATGGCCATTAGCAGGGGCATCTTAGCCATAGAGGCTAGTGGCGCGGGGAACCATGGCGCCACGTTCTGGAGGGCACCAGGGACAAGGTGGAGGCTGGACGCGGTGCCTCCTGACATCAGCTCACCGCCCTTGTCCTCCTCCGCCATGCCGCGCCGCACCTAGAGCCCGCTCCTTGCCGGAGGAGCTGCCCTCCAGCCCCGCTGGCAGCGCCACCCTCGCCCACCTCCACCATGCCGCACCACACCCGGAGCCTCTGTCCCGCTGGAGGAGCCGTCTTCCAGCTGCTGCCTGCCTGGAGGGAATCATGGGGGTGGGGCTGGGGGTGCCAGAGGGATCCTTGCACCATGGCACCAGATAAGCTTAAGACGGCCCTGGCCATTAGTGCCTCCTGGGAGAGCCAGTGCCATAGTTTAACTATGAATTGCATGAAGAAGTGTTTTCTTTTATTCATCCTGTATCTGCTAATACTGACATCTGGAGGGGAGCAGATTCCCCCAATCTTGCTCCAGAGAGACTGAGAATAACCACCCCTGCCAGAAAGAGGTAGGAGAGTCCTATTTCACTCTGGTTCCTGCTGTTTCCAAAAGGGGAAGCCACTGCAAGAAAATGGCTCATGTTCCATGCATATTCCTCTCTTGCCAAAACAGCCTGGTCAGATTACTTCTTAGAGGAAGAAGGACAACCGGGCTATTTTCTCCTCTCAATTCCTGTTTTCCTGCTCAAAATTGCCCTCTCTCCAGAGCTGCCTTTTCAGGCACAGGAGAAAAAGAGAGAAGTGGAATGGAAATAAAGAGGAGGACCCTCTATAGTTTTCTCATAGACCTATATCTCATAGAAGGGAAGGGAACCTGAGGATCATCTAGTCCAACCCCCTGCAATGCAGGAATATGCAGCTGTTACAAGGATTGAACCTGCAACCTTTGCATTGTCAGCACTACCCTCTAACCTACTGAGCCGTTAGCATGAATATGAAAAAGCAGTTTGGGGAGGGTGGATCTGAACAGGACAACAAGGGCAAAAGATTACACAACCTCTCTCTGCTTGGCTGACCTCCGCTTGGACTAGTAGCTTGCACAGGATGGTTCAGGTTTAAGCAACAAGAAAATGCAGAACTCTGCACAGAGGCCTCCCTCTCACCATCCCATCTTCACCTCCCTCCTCTCCCTCCTCCCTCTCCAAGAGCTTTGGGCTTCTCACTCTCTCTGGCAGCGCATATTAATGAAACGTTTTTTATCCACAGTTAAATGGAGATTTTGAAAAATGTTAATGATTTAATTAGCGAGCTTTGGGGAAAAAAATAATACTTGTGAAGGGAAAGCGGGTGCGACCATCCTGGGCTTTCAGTGTCTGTCTACGTGTCTCTCTCTGGTGTTGCTTTTAAATTGTGTGGAGGGGGAAAGACAAAGGGCAGATCCAAACCATACATTGAATCTAGGGAGTTGTAGCTCTGCAGAGGGGACACACACACACAACTCCAGCCCCTTTGAACTTTTCTTTTTTCTTTCTTTCTTCCATCTTTCCCAGCTCCCCGGTATCTCTTTGGTGTGCCAGGAACTGGAAGCAGTATCCCAAATGTGACCATGTTTTTTATTTGCATTCACAAAATAAATGTTAGGACGTTGCTGTCCTTTTGAAATGGGGGGAAGGGACCCTGACAAGAGTCAGCTGTAGGAGTTCCGGACTCAAAACAGCTAACTATTTCATTATGCAGACATTCTTCACTGTTGGAAAATGTCACCGAGCAAGGATAAAACACCACACCCACCTGAAACATTATCTGAATCAAAACCTTGTCAGCTTGTCCCAGTAATTCTGCAGTAAGAAAAACACAATCAGCATTTCCATTATAAACTCTGCTTAATGCAACTGTAAACATACACTCAGGGTGGAGATTTGCAATATAAATCCAAAGCTTGGAAGCAACAAAAACTTTTTGCACATTTTGAGAATAAATCTGGCAGTGTCTGAGGTAGCCAAGAGCAACGTCAGCCTCCCAGAAGTATCTTTATGAGGGAGGCATGTATTCATGCCCTTAAAATATAATAATCCCACCTAGCAACATGTTCTGGACTTACTGCAAAGTTTCGTACGTTTCCCCTTATTAGAAAACACGTCCCATTTCTCTGAAATGGTGTGACTCGCCGGTCAGGAAATGCATCCTGCTGTAGAAATATGTGAATATACATTCAGCTGTCGGTTTCAAAAATCCTATTATCACCAGAGTGAAGTGCTCAGGTAGGCAGAAGATCTAATACCATACACAAAGAATACTGTAGGCACAAGGTGTTCTTTAGCCACTTCAGGAAATACTGTACAGGGGACATATTGCTATGAGTTTGTGGGTGCCAGACTCCCTTAAATCCCTTGGTCCAGTACAGTGTTAGAATTTAATCCAGGACTGGAGTGTTAAACTGGGTGCCAGACCTGGCTAAAGTGTTAAAATATAAGGCAGGCTAGCTTCCTCATGAGGTAATTGCCTGAAAAGTGAGCCATTAAGAAAACAAAGGAAAAGTGATGGCCCATTAAGAAAGCGAAGGACTCATGTGGAAAGCTAAAGGCAGCATGTGGGTGGGGCCCCTCCCCAACTCAGAGTTAGTTAGAAGACAAAGCTAGAGTTTGAAGTAGAGTTGAAAGTGTGTGTGATGTGACCTAGAGGGCTAGTAGAGAGAACCATGGCTGATTTCTGCTTGAATTCAAGGCTGTGGCTATGAGAGAAACAAGACCTTTCTGGGATGTTAATGCTGTGAACTGCTCCATCATAGGCTCAGGTTGCATATATGTATAAATTAACTACATATACCCTAAAGATGCTGCAATTTCTGCTGTGCCTTGTTTCCAAAAGGAAGCATAGATATTGAGTAAGTGCCTGGAATCCCTGGAATTTTGCACAGTTTGGAGACTGGGGTGGCATGCAACACCGGTGTCAGAAGTTGAGATTTGTGTTTCCTAGAGGAGGGCCTGTGAGCGAAGTGTGCCTGAGCCAAAATGGAGGGAGAAAGAGGAGAAGAGGAGGAAGAGGAGGAGTTTGGACTTGATATCCCACTTTAAGGAGTCTCAAAATGGCAAACAATCTCCTTTCCCTTCCTCCCCCACAACAAACACTCCATGAGGTGAGTGAGGCTGAGAGACTTTAGAAAAGTGAGACTCGCCCAAGGTCACCCAGAAGCTGCATGTGGAGGAGCGGAGACACGAACCCGGTTCTCCAGATTACGAGTCCACTGCTCTTAACCACTACACCACACTGGCTCTCCTGCTGTGTGCCAGCAGTTTCAGGGGGAGATGCGCAAGGTGTGTGTGCATGAGGAGGTGCATGTGAACGGGTTTCCCTGGGGGGGGGGTAGTGCTTGTACACAGACCTGTGCCTAGAAAGCATGGGGCAAAAGATAAATATGGATAAGTCCTACATGTGGGTGAGCCCTAAGAGAGGACATAGACATCCCAAGATGAAGGCTGTACTCAGCAAGTCCTGTTCCCAAGCCACAGTAGCATGGCCTCATTTGCAAAAGTGCACTAATCCTTCACTAATCCTAAACTAGAGGCAGCCCCTAGTGATGTCACTGGGGCTCCTTGTGAAGTCACAGGGGCAGAGCCTGTGTCCTTAAGTGGGACCCATTAAGCAATAACCTCAGGTCATTCAAATAAAAAATAACACATGGGTAAATATGTCACTGGTCAGAAATTAAGACAGAAATCTTAGCTAAAGAGGGTGTTCTGGCTGAAGTAAGAGGATTGCTCATCTGCTCAGGGACCCTGTGTAAGGAAGATGCTCTCATCCACCTGGAGATTAAAGCTCTCCCCCTGCCACCAGGAAAGAGGGCAGGCAAACCTGGAGACTTCAGGTCAGCTCTGGGAGCTTGGCAACCGAACTCCCCTTCAAAGGAGAACATGCTGGGGGAGGAATCTTTGTCTAGGTGACTGGTGCTGTGATATGAAAGTCCCACAGTGCAGCTTCACACGGTGAAGATTAAGGACAGGGAAGGAATGCACTCAGTTCACATTTTCGAAATTCGCAGTTCTCTTGGTTTTGTGACGCAATTCTCCAGGCCCTAAGTGTGCACAGAAATGCATATCTCCATGGAAGTGTGCTATATTAGGGGGAAATTGTATGCAAAAGTCCACAATAAATAGCACAACAAATTTTCATGCAGATTTTTAGGGGGTGAAATGCCAATAGATGTGGAAATGGGGTGAGGTTGGAAAATGAGGATCTGTGAGAAAGTAAAAACTGGATATTCACCCGTCCTTAATAAAGACAAAGTGTGGTATGTCCTTGGGAAGGTCTCTTGATTCCTGCCAGAATATCTCTGGCAAAGACATTAGGGCGGCGGCGGGAGTAATAAGGAAATCATCTCTCAAGGGTTTGGAGTGGCTACAAAACAATATATTTAGGCAATATGGACATGTACAAACTGACTTATTATTGTGTATATAATTAAGACAAGGGAGGAGGCATCAAAAATCACGTCCGCACTAATGGTAAACCGGTTTCTTTTCTTTCTTCAAGGAAGCCTTTATGATGTTCAGCCAAACTGAAGCACTGTGGATGGTGATTACTGTTTGTGTTGCTGATTTTGTCTGCTAATATTTTTTTTGTGATTTCTTGTTGAGATTCGTGGCTTTCCTCTTTCACAGGATGGGGTAATCCTATTGTACTTGTGATGCCCTAAGAGTTGGCTCCCATGCCCACAAGCAAGGTGTGCAGACGCAGGAGGAGTGAGAGTGGCCTATCTCCTCGCTGCTCCTCAACACCAGAGAGGGATGGAGGGAAAGGAAGAAGAAGAGGGAGGAGACCATACAAAGCAGAAAGCCTCCACGGGGGAGTCTGGTGCTGAGAAGGGCTCCTGACCTCCAGGAGCAAGGGTCCCACCAGGTTTACTCTGAAGTAAGAGTCCTTCCGGGGCTCTGACGCTCCGGGGCTCTGACGCAAGATAGGGTAAAGGGTAAAGGGACCCCTGACCAATAGGTCCAGTCGTGACCAACTCTGGGGTTGCACGCTCATCTCGCATTATTGGCCGAGGGAGTCGGCGTATAGCTTCCAGGTCATGTGGCCAGCATGACAAAGCCACTTCTGGCGAACCAGAGCAGCACACGGAAACGCCGTTTACCTTCCCGCTGTAGCGGTTCCTATTTATCTACTTGCATTTTGATGTGCTTTCGAACTGCTAGGTTGGCAGGAGCTGGGACCGAGCAACGGAAGCTCACCCCGCCACAGGGATTCGAACCGCTGACCTTCTGATCAGCAAGCCCTAGGCTCAGTGGTTTAACCCACAGAGCCACCTGGGTCTTATCAGAGTATAAAACCTAACACAGGGCATGAAGGCAATAGCTCTCTTCCACTGTTGTTCCCGTAAAGATCAGTACTGAGTGTCACATTGCCATGGCGGCTGCACAGAGCTATCTTGGCTAATGAGCCATTGCTGGACCTGAACTCTCCTCTATGAATGAGCCTTATCCTTTTTTAAGGACATCGGAGCACATGGGTGTAGCCAAGACTTTTGTTAGGGGAGGCAAGCATTTTGTCGGGAGAGGCAGACCTTTTGTTTGGGGGGTGGGGGCAGAACCTCAGTTTGCTATGTATTTTTAAAATATATATTTAGTGGTTTAGGGAGGGCAATTGCCTCCCCCCCCCACGCCCCTGGCTACGCCATGTCTGAGCAGCAAATCCTACAAATTAAGGATGCACTGCATGAAGGAGACCTTTCTTTTGTCTCCCCTGAATCCACGGCCAGACAGTTTTCAGGGACTGACATTTGCTGCAACCGGCACTCCTGAAGCAGCAGGCAGAGGTCAAGCACCTGGGACTTAGAGTACACCAGCCCACGTCTTTCTGGGATGGCAGCTCCCCGTGATATGAGGAGCTGGAGATGCTATAGAGCTAAGCACGGAGTACAGGCCTGCAATTCCACACCTGCCCGTATTCACGTCCCCGCAAGGGAGAAATGTGCGGCCATAAATCCTGCAAACCTATTCTAACTACTAGCTAGATGTAAAGCACATTAGTGCGTTTGACATTATCCAAGAGTTTCATCCTTGCTAGTGTTCTAAATGCAAAGCACACACAGGAGAGGACAGGTGACACAAATGTTGTTACAAAATGGGGGTGGGGGAGAGCGACTCACTCTACTTTCCCCCAATCAGCAGGGAGTTCCTGAGGTCATTAAAAGCTAGCAGTGAGATAAAAAGGTAAAGGTAAAGGGACCCCTGACCATTAGGTCCAGTCGTGACCGACTCTGGGGTTGCGCGCTCATCTCGCATTATTGGCCGAGGGAGCCGGCGTATAGCTTCCAGGTCATGTGGCCAGCATGACAAAGCCGCTTCTGGCAAACCAGAGCAGCACATGGAAACGCCGTTTACCTTCCCGCTGTAGCGGTTCCTATTTATCTACTTGCATTTTGACGTGCTTTCGAACTGCTAGGTTGGCAGGAGCTGGGACCAAGCAACGGGAGCTCACCCCGTCGCAGGGATTCGAACCGCCGACCTTCTGATCAGCAAGCCCTAGGCTCAGTGGTTTAACCACAGCGCCACCTGGGTCCCTAGCAGTGAGATAGCAGTGGGCAATTGCAGCCTCCAGAGTATCTGTTTGTTTTCAAATGTACAAGCAGAGCATGGTGCAAGGCAGACTCCCACCAAGGCTGGTTATTCTGTATGACGTCTCTAAGTGAACTCTTGCAGCCCTCTCCCAGCACTGCATAGCTCAGTTGGTTAGTGTGGTGCTGATAGACACACTGGCGTAGGAAGCCGCTCGGGCACCTGCAGCAGCAAACATGACGTGCACCAGGGGGGCGGGGCGTCACTACGTAGCGCGCATGCACAGTGTCACTATGTACGATGCATGCACCGCTACATAGCAACGCAGTGTGTGCGCACTACTTAGCAGGGTGCCAGCACCGGTGTTCGCACTGCCCCCCAAAAGACGGAGCTGGGAGCGGTGGATGGGCGGGAGGGGACACTTCTCCTCGCCAGCCTCCAGCCTCCCAATAAAAAGCCTTGCTGGGGCAGTGGCACCTGGCTTGCTCACTCACCTGCTCGGCCGGCACGCGCTTTGCTTCTTCCTTCCTGCTGGGTGGAGCCGCAGAAGCGAGGGGCAGGCCAGGGAGGCCTCGCCTCCGTGGCTCCACCCAGCAGGAAGGAAGAAGCACAGCGCGTACCGGACGAGCAGGTGAGCAAGCAAGCCAGCTGCCGTTGCGCCGAGCGAGGCTTTTTACTGGGCAGTGGGGCTCGGCTTGGGAGTTGTGGGGGTGGGTGCCGAGTGTCACCCCCCTCCAGGGTGGCACCCGGAGCAGACAGCCCCAACGCACCCCCTTGCTACGCCCCTGGATAAACACCAAGGTTGCAGGTTCAATCCCCATAAGGAACACTTACATATTCCCGCATTGCAGAGGGTTGGGCTAGAGGATTCTCAGGGTCCCTTCCAACTTTACAGTTCTATTATGCTATTATTCTCTCTTGTCCCTTGCCCATTCTCTCCCCGCCCCTCTCTCTCATGTGGCTTTCGCTCTGCAGTTCCAACAGAAACTGGCAGTTGGAACATCCTGTACTTTCTGGCAGGAAGGTGCGGAGCAAGCTCCTTGCCGGTGCTCTATCTCTGCCTCCTGGATTAGGCCCCCCTGCCCCATGCTCCTCCTGAGGAGGTAAAGGGGTGCATCCTCTCTGTGACCCTTGCAGCTCTGGCCCATAACAGGAAGCAGAACAGCCTGCTTTCAGCTTTGCAGCCCCAGAGACTCATGCTGAGATCACAGAGGCAAAGAATGTATCTTTCAGGAGCAGCAGCGTAATAATGTTACGAGAGACATTGCATATATTTCTGTAAATCAAGAAAACCTTTAAAAATAATAAAAAAGGAACAGTAATTTATTGTTTGTACCCCACCCATCTGACTGGGCTGCCCCAGCCACACTGGGCAGCATCCAGAGAAGGGTGCATTGTAAGTTTTCTGTTTGTGAATTACAGAACCCTCAGATAATCAAAGTGAAGTCTGGGTGTGGCTGTGCAGAAGCCTTATCCAAATTGGTTAATGACAACACCATCAGCGCTGAATCTATTGCACTGAGGACAACCCTCATTAACAGCGGATTAAAAATCCATTTTCAATCTGTGATGGATGAAACCTTTAATTGATCAAATCAGTGCAATTGCTTTTTGCAGCCCTAAAAATTAAGGCAGCGGGGGTTAGACGCCTGAATCTGAAACAGCAATATTTTAGCTTGCCTCTGTCATTAAGCAAGGATCGTTATGGCTGCCCAACACCAGGCATTTCATCCGATACTTGTGATATAAGTCATCCTTGGGAATCTTCCACTGAAAAGACTAATTTTGCCGCCACTATTCCTAGATTTATGGGAATATTTTGTAAACTAGGAGTTGAAAAGACCTTTTAAAGGTCACTTTGTCCTTTAGATGACCTACAGGATGTGCTCTTTCAAAGCAGCGATATGCCATTGGCTTTTATGTTGTGGTAATCAGAATGTCAGCTGGAGTTCCCTCCCTCCTCTCCTGACTTTGCTCTGCTCTCTCACAGATTCCTTTCATCTGAAGGCTAAGCAACTCAGACTGGGATAGGTCCTGCCTCCAGCTCCTCAGGTGCTCTTCAGCATTTGGGACAGAACAGAAGAAAAGCCCCGCTGGATCACGACAATGGCCCATCTAGTCCAGCATCCTGTTCTCGCAGTGGCTGAGCAAATGCCCCAAAGCGAACTTGGCAAGGATGATTTGAGCACAAGATCAGGACTCTCCCCTCATGTGGTTCCCTGCTGGACACCACCAAAGCAAAATGAAATTGAAAGAAGCCATTATTATGGTGGAAAAAATCAGAAAGGCGGGTGCCAGCTTCCTGTTACAGTTTTGATCTTCTGGTGCAAACACTTTTTCAATCGGCTCATGCGAAGCCTCGCTGGACAATGACTCAAAGGCCACTGTAGGCTGGCTCTGTTAACAAGACAAACTCCCTGGTTTTCGCAACTGGAAAGTGCAGGGAACTGTTTTGGGTAATCAGACAGGAAAAGGCAGCAGCATCCTCATATCACGGCAAAAGCAAAAAGCTGGGGGGGGGGGAGCAGGTCTCTCTTGCACCCAGGTTCAGTGCCAAGCGAAACTGGAACTGAACTTGAGAAGAAACAAAGCTCTGGTGTCATGTTACTCTCCCTTTAGCCAGCTGGAAAAAACTTCTCGGTGAAAAATGCAGGAAGTAAAAAATAAAAATAAAATGGAGAATAATCAACCTCTTTCTCTTGTATAGGTTGGTGCTAGAATCTATTGTGTTAGACCTTGTTTACTTCTCAGAGAATGTAGGGCTGGGAATATCTCTCTGAAGCACCATCTTTATTGCCTGCAATCATGCTGCTAATTCCAGCGTGGGTCTTCTGGAGAAAGTGTTGTGTATACCTTTAGTTTAACTCCGTTTTTCCAAAAAGTGATAATATTTAATTTCAGTTCAGGGAGACCTAATGGAACATGTAGGATTCAAGCCAGCGCCTTTGCTAAAGGTGTTATTTGCTAAAGAATAGCAGAAGGGGGAAAAGATACATCTGGTGCGACATTGTTAGAACAGTGGGCCCAATTTAGAAGTATTCTTAGTGGTGCTGTTTCAAAATTACTTTTCTTTTCCAAGGGTAAGTACTCTGCAAGTTTGTAGCAGGAAACCCCCCATCCCCAAAGCAGTTTTGCATGGTACCATTATTTTAACTGTTTCGTTGTATGCTTTGTCCCAGCTCCTGCCAACCTAGCTGTTCAAAAGCACTCCAGTGCAAGTAGATAAATAGGTACCACTGCAGCGGGAAGGTAAATGGAGTTTCTGTGCGCTCTGGCTTCTGTTACAGTGTTCCGTTGCGCCAGAAGCGGTTTAGTCCTGCTAGCCACATGACCCGGAAAGCTGTCTGTGGACAAAGGCCGGCTCCCTTGGCCTGAAAGCGAGATGAGCGCCACAACCCCATAGTCACCTTTGACTGGACTTAACCGTCCAAGGGTCCTTTGCCTTTTCTTTCTTTCTTTCTACATTTTTATGCCTGTAAATCGACTTGAGACACATGTAAAAGGCTGTTCATGAATGCAACATTATGTTCCATGATGAAAGAAAGGTGGGTTATAACTGTAAGGAAAATAAAAAGATAAAGGTTGCACTTTTTTATTATTACGGTATTTGAAAAGGGCAGATATCTCACTTGATGCTTGCAGGCAGGGAGGGCAAGAATGGAAGTCTTGAGAGCTCTGGCAGGAGAAAGGCATTATTGAAATGCAGTAAATATTAATAGAGTTTGCAGTTTGCAAACATGATGGGAAGGCTGGTGACTTTAACCCCACCATGTAGGAATCCCTTGCAGATGACCGCAGTGCCTGAAGACAATCAGCCAGGTCATGTCTCCACAGCAGTGACCAGAGGAGGAATGACAACTGGGATGAAATTGAACCCTGCGTAAGCACAGTCTCTTGGAGATTGGAGTCTCACATTACAGTATTTTATATCTATATTTGGAAGCTAACAAAGGCATTCATATTAACATTTGCCACTGAGCCTAGGGCTTGCTGATCAGAAGGTCGGCAGTTCAAATCCCCTCGACGGGGTGAGCTCCCGTTGTTTGGTCCCAGCTCCTGCCAACCTAGTAATTCGAAAGCACATCAAAGTGCAAGTAGATAAATAGGTACCACTCCGGCGGGAAGGTAAATGGCATTTCCGTGGGCTGCTCTGGTTTTGCCAGAAGCGGCTTAGTCATGCTGGCCACATGACCCGGAAAAACTGTCTGCGGACAAACATCGGCTCCCTTGGCCAGTAAAGCGAGATGAGCGCTGCAACCGCAGAGTTGTTCGCGACTGGACTTAACTGTCAGGGTCCTTTGCCTTTTCTAAACATCTGGAAAACATGCTAGGCTTCTGGAGCATAACCAATTTTTAAAAAATAATCAGCCATGGTAATAAGCACATTCAAAACACTACCAAACACTACCAGGTTGTGGTAATGTTTTGAATAGGCTTCTGAAGCAGCCACTGCTCCCCTCCCAGGTCAGGTGGAAACGGGGGCCAAGTCTTGCAGGAGGAGCGAGGTGGGGGGGCCTAATGCTGGACCTTCTGTTGAATGATGAGCCTCAGCTCCTGGTTTCAAGCTCCAGGCTCACCTCCAAGTGCAGCCCATGGCCAGGTCCGACAACTGTAAATCTAATAATTGTATTTTATTTTATTGCTATGGCTAGCGGCTAACGCAAATAAAGTTTCGATGTATGTCTGTAATTAAATGAGGGTTGCAGCTGTGTGCTGATAGATTGAGAATATTTGTGTTGCTTTCCTCTCCATTTATCTAAAGTGATGCGCAGTCATAAAAAGCCAGATGCTGATAAAATTAAGCGATCAAAATGTTCAAAACACCAATTACTAAACACAAGCAGTGCAACAGTCGATAAGCAGCAATGAAATCAAACAATAAAACAGCAGAGGGACCAATTGAAAGCCTTGTTAAATAGGAAGGCTTCAACATGGTGCTTATATGTTGTCAGTAAAGGTGCCTCCCATTTGGGATGGAGTTTAGAGATGTGGTGCCATGAATGAAAAGGCCCTGCTCCCATTATTTATTACTACCTTATTATTTCTGTTTATTTGTATCATGCATCTTTCCCAAACTGGGACCTGCTGGCAAGCGTATAGGACTATAGTGTTATAGGTTACCTATGTGTATATCAAACATGGACTTGTTGGCAGGATTTAAATAAACATTTACAACTTTATTCACAGAGAACAAGAAATATAATTAGTGATAACAGAACATTATGTATAAACAGCAGAATGTACGGTAACATTCGATGTAATGAACCAGAAATGGAAGTTGGGGGAAGTCAACAGGAAGGGGAAAAGCTAGAGAATGGATGTTAAATGATGATATTGAATATTTGTTATGAGAAAAGAAAATCAATAGAAATTATTTTAAAAAAATAAAATAATTAAGGCACCTCTGATCCCCTGTTCAATCCAGGAATGTTTTCGGCATAAGAATTAAGCTCATGTAACCCCATATTTCACGGCGAATCCACTCTTAGTTCCCCACTCCAAAAACTTTCCCAGCAGCCTAATTTAAGGGCATGGGGTGGGGTGGAGGGGATGAGATATCCTTTCTGTTCTTCTTATTGCTGGACAACTGGGGCTCAGAAACCCAATCCGTTGCAAACCCCAAGCCAGCCTACTGCAAATTGCCCAGGGAGACCTACCTGCAGAACCCACCGGGGTCTCTAGCAGCACCCTCATCACCGAACCACATCACACCAGGATTTTCTAGGGGTGTCCACAATGCCTGAACTGCTGTTCTACAGCCAATGCATTTGCTGCACAGCTTGGCCCCTTCAGGTGACTGTCCCTGCGCAGAAAGGTTCCCGAGAGGGTGCCTTCTCTTGCCATTGATGAGAGACTGTACAGAAGCGGTGAACAAGTTCAAACGACCTCAGTGGCACCTCCCCCTTGAGCTGTGCTGTGTGGGCGAAGGGGGGCATGAATTGATCAGGACACTAATTGCCTCCCGTCTTGCCTGCTGCTGTGACCTCTCAATGGGTTATTTGGGTTAATTGCTGGTGTTTTTCTAGCCGTAAAGCTCTGAGTGGTGTGGTTTCTTCAGCTCTGCTCCCTGGAAGGCCTTTGCACTCCAGTCGGCTCCACTTGAGAGCCCTGAGCTTGTCCCAATGAGAGCTGCAACAGGTTTCCATTTTGCTCACATATGTCCAGGTGGTCATAAATACCAGGTGCTAACGGACTCAAAATTTACTTTCTGATTCTGCTTGGTGTTGTTATTATTATTGATATATTATTATTATTATTATTATTATTATTATTATTTATACCCCGCGCCCATCTGGCCGGGTTTCCCCAGCCACTCTGGGCAGCTTCCAGCAGAGCATTAAAATACAATAAGTATATCATTGCTTTTCAAATATGATAAATGCAATTTAAAACACAATGAACCATAACAACAGCAGCTTATATATCACATATTGCGGTGAGTGTAACAAAGGCTTTAAGTTGGAAGCGGTACCTGTTCTAAGTTTATAGTGCATATTAAAGTCTCTAGTTCAATCCGTCTCTTCAGATGTTTCCATGGGAAGCTTGGCTTGGTTGATGAATGGATGCCAGGTGTTGTAAAAGGGTAAACAACTTGTTTTACCTCTGGCCGCCCTGACCTGGCAGGTCAATTTCTCAGCCGGGGCAACAGACTACACCCGACAACACCATGGGTCTGTTGACAGGCCTGCTGCAGAACAGTAGCGTTCAGCGCTTTCTAAACGAGCAGCTACCAGCAAAAATGTCAATGTCTCCTGGTAAGATAAATGTTGACTTGATTCATCTACCGTATTATTCTTTGAAAGGTTAAGAATGGAGTTGGATTTATCTTAGTATTACAAGCAGATCTCATTTCTGTTAGGGCCACTAAGGAAATCAGTACACTTTATCTCACAGCGCCACCAAAGATGGATGAAAGTTCCCATGGGTATTACATCTCCTCCAGCTCGATATATGGGGCACTCTCACCGAAGTGAGATACCATTGGTGTAGATTTTTTTTACTGAATACTCACATATATGGGAGGAAATAGGCCCTAGGTCATTCTGCCTCCCATTGAACATTTGATGTTTCCACTCCCAGATCTGGTTCTGATCAGTGCTGGATTTACGTATAAGCTAAACAGGCTATAGGTTAGGGCCCCGCTCCTCTCCCCATATACTTCTTCTTCATTGTATTTCACTATTAATATACTTCTTCTTAAGTATATTAAGTGGTACCTCGGGTTACAAACACTTCGGGCCACAGACTCCGCTAACCTGGAAGTAGTATCTCGGGTTAAGAACTTTGCTTCAGGATGAGAACAGAAATTGTGTGGCGGCGGCAGTGCAGCGGCAGCAGGAGGCCCTATTAGCTAGTGGTGTTTCAGGTTAAGAACAGTTTCAGGTTAAGAACGGACCTCCAGAACGAATTAAGTTCATAACCAGAGGTACCACTGTATTTCAGTTCAACAATTACTTTGATAAAATACATATTTTGGTATGTGCAAATGGCTTTAGATACCTATTGGGTCCATAAATTACTATATGGCATATATTCAACACAAAAACAGTGACAATTTGTTGTTGACAACGGACAGCTGGACATAGAAAGGGCCCCATTGCCTTCAGTAGCTTAGGACCTCCTCAAACCTAAATCTGGCCTTGGTTCTGATTGGTAAAGATGCCTGGTTCCTGGGTTCTGGCTTGCTCCAGGGTTTTGCCCATGGCCCGCTCCCAACACGGGGCCAGTCACATGCTCACTGGGTTGCCAATCCTGCTCTCAGCTGTCCCCGCTTGAAGAAATTGTCCGTTGGCTGACATCAGTGTTGGTGTAATGTGAACAATGGGCAAAACTACCACACCTGGATGTTGAGACATAAGAGTACAGGTGCATTGGGTTACCATAGCAGCACCAGTGAAGTTGAGTGTACGGCTTGCTGAGTCAATTCCCCTCCGACTAGTGCACCAGGGCATCTATAAGTCCTGCTTATAGAATCATAGAATCATTGGAAGAGTTGAAAGAGACCACAAGGGCCATCCAGTCCAACCCCCTGCCAAGCAGGAAACACCATCAAAGCATTCCTGACAGATGGCTGTCAAGCCTCCACTTAAAGACCTCCAAAGAAGGAGACTCCACCACACTCCTTGGCAGCAAATTCCACTGCCGAACAGCTCTTACTGACAGGAAGTTCTTCCTAATGTTTAGGTGGAATCTTCTTTCTTGTAGTTTGAATCCATTGCTCTGTGTCCGCTTCTCTGGAGCAGCAGAAAACAACCTTTCTCCCTCCTCTATGACATCCTTTTATATATTTGAACATGGCTATCATATCACCCCCTAACCTTCTCTTCTCCAGGCTAAACATACCCAGCTCCCTAAGCTGTTCCTCATAAGGCATCGTTTCCAGGCCTTTGACCATTTTGTCCTGCTGTGCATTTGTATATATTGTAATTTTATGTTGTGAACTGCCCTGAGATCTGTGGGTATAGGGTGGTATACAAATTAAATAAAATATCCTGTTTGTGTGTCAGGGTTTGACTCTGATTCTGTGAGAATCAGGGGAAGAGGCTGTGAGCTTTACTTAGCAGTGTAATAATAATAATAATAATAATAATAATAATAATAATAATAATAATAATAATAAATAATTTATTTATATCCCGCCCATCTGGCTGGGTTTCCCCAGCCACTCTGGGCAGCTTCCAACAAAATATTAAAAAACAATGGTCTGTTAAACATTAAAAGCTTCCCTAAACAGAGCTGCCTTCATATGTCTTCTAAAAGTCTGGCAGATGTTTTTCTCTTTGACATCTGATGGGAGGGCGTTCCACAGGGCGGGTGCCACTATCAAGAAGGCCCTCTACCTGGTTCCCTGTAACTTGGCTTTTTGCAGCGAGGGAACGGCCAGAAGGCCCTTGGCGCCGGACCTCAGTGTCCGGGCAGAACGATGGGGGTGGAACTAGCATGGCGACAATGTTAGCGGATCTCTCTGTACCTATGTATCTCTACTTCAAAGACGAGAAGAACTGTCTATAATAGATAGCAGTGTTTAGCTTTGTCTTGTGCCAGGAGACAATAAACATGTTGGTGGAATCTACACACACACACACACACACACACACACACACACACACACACACAACGTTCTGAAAATGCTTTGTTTAAAAAACGTTTTTAAAACTACATTGAATTTTCCACAAGGCTCACCATCGCCAGCTAGTGTCACATTTTATATTGCACTTAAAACACATTTAAAACGTTTTATTTGCAGCTGTATAGCTGAGTCCCCAGTGGGACTGTGTGGGAGAGGAGTTTTCTCCTCTGGAAGAAGCTGTTCTGCTGGGAGCAGGAAATCTATGGAGACTCTGCTGGGGCTCCTCATCCTCTGCTGATACATCACATGGGTTGAGGTGCAGTGAACTACCAACTGACTTGCACAAGTCACCAACAATCAAGAGTTTGTGGGAATGTTGTGGGTAACAGGAGAGGATATATTGATTAATGTTATCCTTCCTAACTCGCACTAGCAAGCTTCTTCATTTAGCAGAGTGCATTTCCCTATTACACTGCAGAAAACTGGTTGCAGACTCATGTGATAAACAGGTTTACCCCATATGGGAGATAACCTAGGAACTGCTGGCTGGCACCCAGCAGTCCAGTCCAGGTGAAGCAGGAAGCAGGCAGTAAGAAAAAGAATTCTTGGCCTTTTGCCAGGTCTGGAAAGGTCACGCCCACCTACTAGTCACATGCAAAGGAAGGATGCTCCAGCCAGGTGTAACAGGAAGTTCGACTGCCTGGACCAACATTCCCCATGCATGTTCGCTCTAGGCAAACAGGAAATGTTGTACTAGACTGCTCTAGAGGATTAGATCCCACAGAGTTGTAGAAGTTATTTTGAGGTGAATAACCTGTGGTAGCTCGTTCATGCATCCAAGGCGTCCTCTGGAAGCTACCATGGCTGAGGAGGAGCTGACACAGGTCCTTGTATACTGGCCGTATTCTGCTTGCTTTAAAGGCCTATCCTTTTCCCTGTTTGCCAGTTACACTTCTGCTGGTGGGTGCTGTGCACTTCATTATGTGTTAATTACTAGCGGGATAAAGTTATCACCTTGTTAGGTTGTCAGACAGCATGTTAATTTAATTTAGATGTTTTTTAATTTCACTCCAGATAATTTCGCATTATAACCACCTCTTGTTCTTGACAAATTGTCAGCTCAGCTTTTCTTTTGAAAGAGGAAGCAAAAGACAGCCTGCAGACTCTGTGAGTTAGAGGTGGACCACAGAGCGCTGGCTCTCCTCTATTCATTTGCCAAGGGGACCACTGAGCCAGGGATGCTGTCCTGGTGCATCATGAGCTGTGTGGCCCTCCCAGGCCAGGGGAGGGGAGGCTAGCAAGGCAGGGAGCAGGTCTTCAATGACACACAGCTAAGATGGCCTCTGGCTTCTGCAGCGGACTCAGCCTTTGTAGCTGGAGTCAGCCAGCTGTTGTACGGGCTGCGGCTCTTCGATTGTACGTGTTTGATAATCCAAAATAAAAATGGAGGGGTGATGCCATCTCCGAGTCTGATGTAGAAGCTGGAGAAAAGCCCCAGGAAACAGTCGTCAGGTCAGTTAAGAATACAGGAAGCAGCCTTATACAGCGTCAGACCATTGGTCCATTTAGCTCAGTCCAGTGTCTACATTGGCCGCGCAGCAGCTCTCCAGGATTTCAAGGAGAGGCCTCTCCTAGCCAGACCTGAAGATGCTGGGGATTGAAATAAGGAGTTGTTGGGCACCTCAGCCACACACATTTATGCCGTTGTTGTTGCTGCTGCTGCTGCTGCATCTAAGGAGGCTTACATTTCCGAAGAGGCAAAAGCACATCTTTCCCCATCTTTGTTGTTGTTGTTTAGTCGTTTAGTCGTGTCCGACTCTTCGTGACCCCATGGACCATAGCACGCCAGGCACTCCTGTCTTGGTTTCCCCATCAAGCATCTCCATTCAAAAATACCGACTGCCATAACAAAGAAGACATAGCAAGCCAGCCTTGATGCTATTTTGGCCATGGACCAGGGAATTCTGGGTTCAGATCCACACTTGATTGAATTTACTGAAATTGGGAATGCTTAAATGCATCGCTGCGTGTTTAATTCTGGAATATTCCCCAACAACTCTCGTGTGATTGGTTAACTCTGGTCACATGGGAGGCATCTTGTTACATTCACCATTTTGTTTTGTTTGTGACTTGACCTTAATGGCTGCATCTCCATGAACACTGAAGAAGAGACCGTGTTGGATAACTCCCTCTCTAAATTCAGGAGAGGAGAGGAGTGGTAATGTTTCTGCGTGAATGTAAGCGACAGAAAGAAGTACAAAAGTTGATGTTCTCCAAAGAAGCAGTACGGAGAAGTCTACTGGAAGGAGAAAGGAGAAAGCTGGGTCATGTTCAAGGACAAGAAAGAAAGAAAGAAAGAAAGAAAGAAAGAAAGAAAGACAGACAGAAAGACACAGTTAGTTTGAATGTTTAAGGCACTGTCACCTTCAACTATGTAAAACTAAGCCCATGCTTGGATAAGCATGTGACTGTAAATACTTTGAATATATGTTCTGCAAGTTAAAGCTTTTGAATATTTTAACAAGTGTTTGGACATGGTTTTCATTTCAAGAAAAGAGTCAGCACTACACATGATTTGGCTTCCTAGCTGCAATTTGGCTACTCTGCCAATAGACAGGGGACCTTGTATGAACCACACTCCACCTAAACTGCTGCACTGGGTCATCCTCTTGACAGGCAGGAATAGCCCCCAAGGGCGTAGCCAGGATCAAAACTAGGGGGGGGGGCAAGCCATGATCATTCAGGGGCGGGGCCACAAAGTGGGAACGTGGGCGGGGCTACAGGGCCAGCTGGCCTGACGACATCGTGGTGGCGGCAGCGGCGGCAGCGGCCACCTTGTGCTTCTGGGGCTGGCAACGGCGGCGGCTACCCTGCTTGGCTGGAGAGGACGGGAGGGTCGGGCAGGCAAGAGGGGGTGACAGGGTGGGCGAGGGCAAGGCAAGGCACAGCCGCAGTCACGACGGCTCCGAGGCGTTGCTGCATATCAGCATAATATTTCAACCATGTTGTGGGTTCAAGCCCCACCTTAGGAAAAAATTCCTGCATTGCAGGGGGTTGGACTAGATGACCCTTGTGGTCCCTTCCGACTACAATTCTATGATTCTATTGATATATTGCCATAGCATATACATCATTCTGCTTTCTTGAATTGTCCTACTCCTAGGCATAGCAGCCAACTCCTAGAGGCCTAGGTGCCTCCCCCCCCCAAATACTAGTAAATACCGTATGTGAAAGAGTCACCCCCCCATGTTGATGGGCTTTCTATGTGGGGCTTATCTGCCCCCCATATTTTATTAAGAATGGAAGAGGGAGGGAAGGAAGGAAGAAATAGAGAGAGGGATAACTCATATTTGTGGGTGCCTCTGGGTGACACTGTGATGCTGGAACTCTGCAGCAAGAGGACGGGAGGGTCGGGCAGGCGAGAGGGGGTGGCAGGGCGGGTGAGGGCGAGGGAAGGCACGGCCGCAGTCACGACAGCTCCGAGGCGTTGCTGCATATCAGCATAATATTTCAACCATGTTGTGGGTTCAAGCCCCACCTTGGGGGAAAAATCCTGCATTGCAGGGGGTTGGACTAGATGACCCTTGTGGTCCCTTCCGACTACAATTCTATGATTCCATTGATATATTACCATAGCATATGCATCATTCTGCTTTCTTGAATTGTCCTACTCCTAGGCATAGCAGCCAAATCCTAGAGGCCTAGGTGCCTCTCCCCCCCCCCCCAATTACTGGTAAATACCGTATTTGAAAGAGTCACCCCCCCATTTTGATGGGCTTTCTATGTGGGGCTTATCTGCCCCCCCCCCAGTATTTTATTAAGGATGGAAGAGGGAGGGAAGGAAGGAATAATAGAGAGAGGGATACCTCATATTTGTGGGTGCCTCTGGGTGATGCTGTGAAGCTGGAACTCTGCAGCAAGAGGATGGGAGGGTCGGGCAGGGGAGAGGGGGTGGCAGGGCAGGCGAGGGTGAGGCAAGACAGGGCCGCAGTCTCGATGGCTCCGAGGCGTTGCTGCGTATCAGCATAATATTTCAACCATGTTGTGGGTTCAAGCCCCACATTGGGGAAAAATTCCTGCATTGCAGGGGGTTGGACTAGATGACCCTTGTGGTCCCTTCCGACTACAATTCCATGATTCTATTGATATATTACCATAGCATATGCATGATTCTGCTTTCTTGAATTGTCCTAGGCATAGCAGCCAACTCCTAGAGGCCTAGGTGCCTCCCCCCCCCAAAAGAAATTACTGGTAAATACTGTATTTTAAAGAGTCCTTTCCCCCCCCCCCCCATGTTGATGGGCTTTCTATGTGGGGCTTATCTGCCCCCCCCAGTATTTTATTGAGGATGGAAGAGGGAGGAAAGGAAGGAAGAAATAGAGAGAGGGATAACTCACATTTGTGGGTGCCTCTGGGTGATGCTGTGATGCTAGAACTCTGCAGCAAGAGGAAGATACCGGTACACCTGTACAGGAGCCTTGTAAGCAGCTTTCTCTCTGCTTGATTTACAGCAGGCACGTCCAACAGGTAGATTGTGATCTACCAGTAGATCACTGGATGTCTGTGGTAGATCACTGCTAGATCACTGGCACCCCTAAAAAAAGCTCACCCAAATTTTTCCTCCTCCCTAAAAAAAGCTGAACTATGACCTGAAGCCCTAAACAAAAATGGGCCTCCCTCCCTCCTAAAAGAAGCTCAACAAGTTTGACCTAAACCCCCCAAAACAGGGCTTCCCTTCCTTAAAAAAACTCAACAGCTTTGACCTGAACCCCCCAAAAGGGGGTAGATCACTCCCAGTTTTTAACTCTGTGAGTAGATCAGAGTCTCTTGGGAGGTGGCCACCCCTGATTTACAGTATACAGATGCAGGAGGAGGGGCAGACTGGAACACCAATGCTTTTTATAAACATCACTGTGTCTATCAAAGCTACAGCCCCCCCCTTCTTATTCACTTCCTTTTAGCCTTGCAGGGCCACCTTAGTCAAATTGAATCCTCTGCACCCTCATTAAATCGCCAATAGAACTGTTAATGCGATCCCTGAATGCCCATTAACAACTCCCACTGAATAACAATAGGGTGAATAGGGTGGACCTTGCCTGAAGGGATATTCTGCTCCATTGTCTTAACTGCTTAAGTACTGGTAGCCACTTTGCTTTATTTATTTGATGTGTTTTTGTTACAGCTGTGTTCCCGCCCCCAGCAAGTGGAGAGCTGCTCTTGCTAAAGCAAAGCCCTTTCCACTTCAATTTTTGGAGGGGCAAAGTATTGGTTATGGTCTGTAAAATACAATAATTTTTTGCTTCTAGGGGGGGGCAGCTGCCCCCTCCTGCCCCCCCTGTCTACACCCATGATAGCCCCATAGTCTCTGTCAGTCTGAGCTGATCAAGGGGAAAACAGCAGCAGGATGCAATCATCAGAAACTAATGGAAGCAGCTTATGCAGGTACTCTGGGTTTCCTGCTGCTTACCTGGCCACCTGGAGAGAGGGGATTGCTCTGTTTGGTATCTGGAAGAGAGAGCAGATTACCAGCTTCATCTCCTGGCAGGGCTTCTGTTAGCGCCTCTGGGCCAAGCGGAAACTCAGCAGGTGAAACTTGCCCTGGCTTGCTGCTAGAGTGAAAGCATTTTCCATAATAAATTCCACTTGGTCACATGGCCAGGGCTGACATAACTAGGCATCCCCGCCCAGGGTTAGGGATAGGCATAACCCAGGGTTTTGCTGCGGGGAGGAGGAGGTAGTCTGTCTCACTAAGGGAGTCTTGCTCAATGCCCCTCCAAAACATGGAGGCTGTACTGCACTATGCAGACAGAGACAGTGGCAATATGGGTTATTTTGCTTGCTTCAAAGTGTGATAAGCCCTGGGCATCTGCCCCAGTGTTCTCTCATATAACAGCGCCACGGCAGCCTTCACCAAAGCATGTTCCAGGGCAGTATTGTTAGCAGTTACAGCACTGATTCAGTTTTCAGTTTTTGCTAGAATTGAAGAACGTAAGAACATGAGAAAGAGCCAATGGCCCCTCTAACATTCTGTTCTCACAGTGGCCAACCAAAAGCCTTTGGAAAACTCCCAAGCAGGATTTGAGCAACTGGTATTCAGAAGCATTGCTGCCTCTGACTGTGGAAGCAGAGCATAGCTATAATAGCCAGTAGCCACTGATAACCGTCTCCTCCATGAATTTGTCTAATACTCTTTTAAACCATCTAGATTGGTGGCAATCCCTGCCTCTTGTAGGAGTGAGTTCCATAGTTTAACTATGTGCTGTGTGAAGGACTTTCACTTATCTGTTCTGAACCTTCAAACATTCAGCTACAGGGGATGCCCAGAAGTTCTAGTGGTGGGGAAACTTTTTTCTGCCCCCTTTGCATAATTTCATAAACTTCTATTTACCAGTTTCCACGAAGCTCACAAGCAGAACTAGGGTTCTAGAATCCGAAGTGCATTTCAGCCATTTAGCAAAACCCAGATGGGAAATCCAGTTTTGTCGAACTGCTTCTAGAGTGCGACATGGAGGTTCCACCCACCACTAAACTTCCTTGCTTGGGGAACGTTCCTCAGACAAATCATTGGCCAAATGAGCCGCTACACGGAGGAGCCTATGAGCATAGGTTCCGAATCATCCTCAGATGGCAGGTGCTATAAAAATGCAAAGAACTATCCTTATCAATCTCACTGGCAGCTGTGCAAGCTCAGACCATCTGGCACTGTTGTATATTTACATAGAGGATTGAGGGTGACAAATAGATTTCTCATCTCGTAGGAATAAGTGGTGCTAGCCTGGGTCAGTTTTGGAGCTGAACCAAAGACACTCACGTTTTTTCTGAACATTTTTGGCAGGGCTGAGATATGCCTTCCTTGCGTGGTCGCTTTTCCAGCACTCTTTGTGAAACTGCCTTTGCCTTTACTTGCCGGTGGCCAGATCTGACTAGTTATCTAGCCCTGTGATGCCAACCCATTCACAGCAGGCTCCCTGTTTGCGTGGGATCGCCTGTGTGTTTAATCCGCCAGAGTGGGGGGTTGCTATTG
The DNA here is from genome assembly GCF_963506605.1 of Zootoca vivipara. Classification (NCBI taxonomy): domain Eukaryota; kingdom Metazoa; phylum Chordata; class Lepidosauria; order Squamata; family Lacertidae; genus Zootoca; species Zootoca vivipara. Next base: position 51,667,458 of record NC_083289.1, read on the forward strand.
AAGCATTAACCCACCCCAAGGGAATCAGTGGCGCTGTGCACTGAAGTTTACCCCTCGCAGAGCTGCAGCTCCCAGCAACCCTTAATCAACCGCAGTGCCTGGAATTGAGAGAGGAAATGTGTTCCAGCAATTGTGTTTCAAAGGTATAAATGGCCCAAGAAGGAAAAGAGGGAAGCACTTGCCTAGTTAGGTGTTTCCCAGATAAAATTGTCACCCCATCAGAATTACTAGTCTCAACAAGAAAAATTGAAGGCGGAGAATATTGGGCATAGCGCTTTGTCACTTCCTCACAAGTGAGCTCTCATTGGTGCCCACACCCATGGGCCTTCCTTAAAAAGGCATGTTTCCCTTTGGATCCATGAGCTTCAAAGTTAAGCTTCCAGGGTCCTGGCTGCGTTGAAATGCAATGCCTTTTGAACTGTTGCTTTTGTTGGTTACTATGGTATTGTTAGGGACCCAGGTGGCGCTGTGGTTAAACCACCGAGCCTAGGGCTTGCTGATCAGAAGGTCGGCGGTTCGAATCCCTGTGACGGGGTGAGCTCCTGTTGCTTGGTCCCAGCTCCTGCCAACCTAGCAATTCGAAAGCACGTCAAAATGCAAGTAGATAAATAGGAACCGCTATAGCGGGAAGGTAAACGGCATTTCCATGTGCTGCTCTGGTTTGCCAGAAGCGGCTTTGTCATGCTGGCCACATGACCTGGAAGCTATACACCGGCTCCCTCGGCCAATAATGCGAGATGAGTGCATAACCCCAGAGTCGGTCACGACTGGACCTAATGGTCAGGGGTCCCTTTACCTTTATGGTATTGTTACATGCCACCCCAATCTCTGCTGAGTGGTAGCAAGATCCCAGACACTCACCCAGGGTCTTCTTTCCATTGTGAATTCAAGGCATGGCAGGGGCTGTAGCTGTTTCAAGATATATGGTTTATTTTACACTTCTACAGTGGTACCTCGGGTTACAGACGCTTCAGGTTACAGACTCCACTAACCCAGAAATAGTACCTCGGGTTAAGAACTTTGCTTCAGGATGAGAACAGAAATCGTGCTCCGGCGGCGCAGTGGCAGCAGGAGGCCCCATTAGCTAAAGTGGTACCTCAGGTTAAGAACAGTTTCAGGTTAAGATTGGACCTCCTGAACGAATTAAGTTCTTAACCTGAGGTACCACTGTATACGGTAGGTAAAAGGTAAAGGACCCCTGGACGGTTAAGTCGAAAGGAGACTATGGGGTTGTGGCGCTCATCTCAATTTCAGGCCGAGGGAGACGGTGTTTGTCCACAGACAGTTTTCCAGGTCATGTGGCCAGCAGGACTAAACTGCTTCTGGAACAATGGGAGACTGTGACAGAAACCAGAGCACACGGAAAGGCTGTTTACCTTCCCGCCAGAGTGGTACCTATTTATCTACTTGCACTGGTGTGCTTTTGAACTGCAAGGTTGGCAGGAGCTGGGACAGAGCAATGGGAGCTCATCCCGTCGCGGGGATTCGAACCGGTGTTTCCTGCTTGGCAGGGGGTTGGATGGCCCCTGCGGTCTCTTCCAACTCTATGATTCTATGAACCGCTGAGCTCCTGATCAGCAAGCCCAAGAGGCTCTGTGGTTTAGACCACAAGCACCACCCGCATCCCTACGCTTGTACAGACTTGGATCTACATGGACAGAAAGAGAGTTCACAGCATTATAGCTCCAGTTTGTCTCTCTTTGCTTCTCTCCCAGCTTCACCCAGCGAGTCCAGAGCAGTCAGCCATGCTGGGGTGAAGGGCAGTTCTTTTGCTTTGCCAGTGGCTCTTAATGGCCCACTATTGTTTCTTAATGGCTCTGTGGTTAAGTAGCCTGGCCAGACTGGTTTGTGTGAGCTGGTCCAGGGATTCCATGCCTGGCGCAGTTCTGCAGCTTGCATTTCCCAAATATTAGCTAGAGTCTGACATTCCAACACTTCAGGGGCTGCCCCTCCAAACATATAACAATTATGGTTTTATGGTTTTATGTTGTATACCACTCTGTGATCTTTGGATGAAGGGCGGTATAGAAATTTAAGAAATAATAAAATGAAATAATAAAATAAAAATGCTAGTCGATGGGTTGTTTATCTCAGTTGCTCTTTGTTTTTGTCTGACTTGCCCCAGCTAACTCCCCATGGTTTGGAGAGCAACCCACCATCTGAAAACATGGTTTGGAATTGACTTGTGAATCTCAGCTTGCCACTATGTATAGGGTCGCGGGTGATGCTGTGGTCTAAACCACTGAGCCTCTTGGGCCTGCCAATCAGAAGGTCAACAGTTTGAATCCCTGCAACCGAGTGAGCTCCCGTTGCTCTGTCTCAGCTCCAGCCAACCTAGCAGTTTGATAGCACACCAGTGCAAGTAGATAAATAGGTACCACTGCGGCCGGCGGGAAGGTAAACGGCGTTTCTGAGCTCTCTGGCTTCCATCACAGTGTTCTGTTGAAGCGGTTTAGTCCTGCTGGCCACATGACCCAGAAAGCTGTCTGTGGACAAACGCCAGTTCCCTTGGCCTGAAAGTGAGATGAGCGCCGCAACCCCATAGTCGCCTTTGACTGGACTTAACCATCCAGGGGTCCTTTACCTTCACCTTACTATGTCTGTAGCAGCTAATTGTGCAGAGTAGAAAAACACATAAACTAGGAAAACTTCTGATCTTATCCAGCAAAGCATTTCTTCTGTTCGGGCTGGAGAGAGAAGCCAGTAAATCCCACAGCTCTCAACTTCCCTCTCCGGAGAGTTGCTGCCCTGAGAAAAATCTCACCTTTTGAATTGCTTTGCATTCGCTTTAGGAACATCAAGTACCAATACAGACCATGGCAAAAGCCATCACATTATGTCACGGTCCCCACAACAAATGTGAATGTGGATGGAGAATTGGCTGTGAAGTCCAACGTGTGAGAACAGATCCCGAGACTGTTTGAGGGATGCAAGGTCTGAGCGCCACAATGCACAGAAAGCAAATGGCGACTTTGTTCTCTAGGATATTCTTCTGTATTAGTAGTGGAGGCAGATCCACGAGAAGAAAAAAGAAGAAAAAGAAAAAAAAGCCCCTCACAAACCTGGCTTGATTTATCCTTGTAAGTAATCCAAACACGGTTTGTATAATATATCAGAAATGCACTGTATTATGAGAGAGAGGGAGGGAGGGAGGGAGAGGCAAGACAGACATTGATCTACAAATCTCAGAAGGCTGAATCACACTATTTAATATTGTGAGCGTTTATCGCTCATAGAAAAGCTGCCTTCCTCAAGAGCTGTACAAACATTAACTAATTAATCCTCATGAATTATGTATCGCCGGGGAGGGGAGGGCTAGTTGCAAAAATAGTAACTCTTGACATCTCATGACATATCAGTGATTTGGATCTCGTTATTCAGCTCCGGATGCCAAGCTGTGGGCAGTCATTAACCTCAGGAAAGTGCATTTATGTAATAGGTCGGTAAGTGAAGACCAGGATCCAGGGACACCATTTCAGTTTTCAGTGAGGAGGGGGTGGGGGAGCAGCAATTGCTAACAAGGTTGAAGGGTTCACTCTTGAAAAACACGTCAGATAAATTTTCAAAACAGCAGCGTATCATTATGTGCCTTTGCAGGCTGCTCCACCAGCACTGGTAGGCAGGTTATTCCTCCAAGACGACAGCGATCCAGGAGTCTGGGAACTGCAGAAGTTTCATTTTTCAGCTCTAGGGTGACAAGAGTGCTGGCAGAGTGTGGCAGCTGCCTCAAGTGATGGATGCTAGAGGGTGGGACGAGTGGGTAGGGATAGATGGATAGATCCGTCAATTTCACTTTCTCTCCATTTCTCATTCCTTTCCCCCGCCTTAAAGTTCAGTTTGCCACATTTGCCATTAAAAAAAAATTCCTCGTGAAAATAAATCAGCATCTTAGCACTTCTCCTCTGCACATTTTGTCATGCACTTTTGTCTAACATACACAATTTTCCTCAAAATAATCCATTTTCATTCCTTCACTAAAATATGCATTTTTAGGCTTGCTTTCTCCCTAAAACATGCATTTTTGTACACACATTCTAGCATTGCAAGATTTGAACAAGCACACCTTTTAAAGGACAGGTGTTTTGGTTCAGGTATGGTTTTGGTGCCAGGGCTTGAGTCAGGCATAGGTCAGCAACAAAAACAACAAATCAATGAAGTTAAATCTTTACTCAAGGAAACAAACCACAGAGCTCAGGCCTAGTGGTTTCAGCAACTCTTATTAGGAGGTCTTGCCCCAATGAAGCAGTTGCGAGGACTGAAGGCCCCCACCTTCCTATTCCTCTCTTAGGCTCCTCCTCTCTGGGTTTTTCCCATGGAGTCTCAAACTGTGTCTGTGCACAACTGTGCACACTCTTTTCTGCTCTTTTCATTTCTCTGTGATTTTTGGAGGCCAGGGGGGAGGGGAGCTGGTTGAAGCAGGAAAGGGAGATTCCCTGTATTCATCAGAAGCCTCTTGACCCCCTTCCTCTCCAGCCTCTGCTTCAGCCTCAGAGTCTGAGCTGCCCTCTGCCACAGACTCTTCCTGCTCACTAAACCCTGTCACATCTCCAGCTACTGACACCTCTATCACTGGGTGTATGGGGTGTTAGGGGAGGGGGTATTACCTCTGGTGGGGGACACGTCATGCTCCTTCTGGGGTAATTAATCCACATTTGGTTTCCACCGTGCACTCAGCTCTCACCTGTGGCTTATAGAAGTTGTCGGCATGTGACAGTGGTCACATTTCAGGAACAGCTTCAACTGGCCAGCTAAACCGGGTGAGGGTAGCCAATGGGTCTCAAACCCTCAGTGAGTTATGGACTTCTCCTTGCATGCAAAGACAGGCTCTGGCAGATGGAGTAGACAAGACCAATAGTGGGTCCAATGGTCAAGAAGGCAGTTTCTGGACATGCTGTCGAGGGAAATGAGGAGCAGGTGGGAAGGTAGCCCATCTGAGAGAAGGAAAACTCTGATCCTAAACCTTTCTGCCTTAATTCCTCATCTTCACCGCCCTTTCCTTCAAACCACTTACCCTTCCTTCATTTTCCTCCCTTTTTCATAGCCCATTTTCTATTCTTCACTCTCCTTTCACTTCTTTTTCTCTGGGTGAACTTCCCCTGAACTTCTCTGTGCCCTAAAACCTCTTCTCAGTCCAAATGGGAGATGATAATTCCAGCCAAACTGACAATTTCTCATTCCCCTGTAGGAGCTGAACCTCCTTAGTTCACTGAGCGACTGAACACTCCATGTCGCTGCACCAGGCCAGTCAATTAAGCGTCAAGAGGCTCCACTGCCACAAGCGCAAGGCAACGGAGAATACTTTGCTCTCTTGTACAGACATGGGTAAATATGCGCAGAGCACACAGACATTGCATCTTTGTAAATTTATCTACATGCTTTCCCACCTGCGATGTCAATGGTATGTGATCGCCACTGGAGACTGGGTGCAGTCTACCATTGTACAGTATATTTGTTGCAAATTAAGCAGAGTAGTTGACATTGTGTTCGGATACACCCGAATGCAACTTAATCACGGGGATCTGCAGCCATTGATAAAGTGCCCGAGCTCTGATGACATCAGTACAGCTCCTTCCTTTCAAAGGCAGGCTGCTATTCAGCCGTATAAACCTTGTATTATTCTGAACGTACAAAAGGGTGGCAGGCTGTATCTAAACACACATTAACCCACAAGTGGATATTTGAGAATTACCGGTGCTGTTCGTTGAGATAGAGACATATATGATTTCAGGGAGGGAAATAGAAGGTAGCGCTGCATCTTACTTAAGGCAAACCCATAATAGAAGCTAGACAAAGCCCATCATAGATCAAAGGGCACTTTTCCCTCAGCGCTTTTGAAAGCCCTAGTGTTTCCTTGCAGGGTGTTTGGTTACTGCTGGGTCTTGCTGGTAACATGAGCAAGCCCTTCCAGAGGGAAGAGTTTGGGTGTGTTTGCATGTGTGCATTTTATGGGGTATGTTTTCATTTCCCTAAGCAGCCCAAAATCACAGCTGGCAAAAAAAAACAACCAAAAAAAAAAACCCCAGAGAGACAGAGGAGAGCTTGCAAGCTTAGCAAAAGCTTAAAGGGAGCCAATGAGAAAGAATTAGGTCAACAAGGGTTAAAAGAGAGAGAGAGAAAAACCCAGACAATGAAAACTAGAGGAGATAAATGACAATAAGAGGAAGAGTGGATTCCATGCTGGATTGTGAAACTCTAATCATTTTCAGCTCAGCAAAATCCATACAGTAACTTGCTACTCATATGGACGTAGAGCCTTCCTGAGACACTGCAATTTTCAGCATTCAGCAAGGAGAATCATTTGCAGGCCCCACCAAAAGTGACCAATCAGCCTGCATGTGGCTAATTTTAATTCAGGGGAAAGAGCCGCCACCATGGAGACTCCCATTCTTTATTTCGGATATTAGTAGTATTTTCTATTTGCAAGATACAAACAGCATCCTTGACACAGACAGCTGATATGAAGAGAGCCCTTGTGGAAAAGCTGCTGCTGTGTGTACGCGCGTGTTTTAAAGAGGAATTTGAGAATGAGAGTGCAGGATCTTGATTCATTTTTTTGTCACACATGGCTAGGAAGCTTTTCACAGTCATTAGACTGACTCAGCTCTTCAGAAACAATATGGTCTTCTAATGGCTCAAGAGGATAGCTCTTGATACATTTCGATAGCTTTCCCCATTTCCCGCATTTTAGAGTCAAGACCTGAATCCTATTGGCCTTGGAAAGGAGTTGTGTTTATTTATCTAATAGGCATAACAGCAGGATGAGAGTTTTGTTATAATCTTTCCAGTCTAAGGACAGGTATATTTCAGCATGGCAACAAACAGCCCCTCTTCAGCACCCATGAGAAGCAGGGGTGTGTATAACACATTGTGTTCGTCAGCCAAGTGGAGTCTTGCCATTTATACCAGTCTCAAAGTCTCGCAAGAAGGTGATAGCACAAACAATGATGCAAGGAGGATTGAGTCACAACACACATTTAGGATTCCAGCTCTGAGTGTCTTCTGTTGGTTCCCTCACTGCGAGAAGTGAAGCTATAGGAAACCAGGCAGAGGGCCTTCTTGGTAGTGGTGCCCGCCCTGTGGAATGCCCTCCCATCAGATGTCAAGGAAATAAACAACTATCTGACGTTTAGAAGACATCTGAAGGCAGCCCTGTTTAGGGAAGTTTTTAATGTTCGTTGTTGTTGTTGTTGTTGTTGTTGTTGTTGTTGTTGTTGTTGTTGTTAATACTCTGTTGGGAGCTGCCCAGAGTGGCTGGGGAAAGCCAGCGAGATGGGCAGGGTATAAATAATAATAATAATAATAATAATAATAATAATAATAATAATATTTTATGTGAAATAAACATGCAGCTTAGCACCACTGCATTAGGCCAGAAGAAATGGACACCTTCTTAAATTCCTTTGTTTTGAGGCCATTGCATGAAATCCAAAATGGCTGTAGCCATGTGTTTTTCGGAATGTTTTTCGGAAGCCAAATGTCCGATGTGGCTGTCGGCTATTGTTTCCGGGGCACCTGCACCAATCAGAAGCTGCGCCTTGGTTTTCCAGAACAGATTAAGTTTGGCGCTTTTGTTTTTGGTATTTATTTTGTGTTTTTGTTGCTTTTTTGGTTAATTTGTTAATTTGTTTTTGTGACTGTGTGGAACCCAGCTCAGCTATTGATTGATTGATTGATTGATTGATTGTGTGATGGCAGAAAATGGATAAAAGCCCTCCATCCAAACAATGACTATCATCAGTGCAGGTTTTTTACATTCTACAATACTATCTTATTTATTTTATATTACAGTACATTGATTACTGCTTTCATTTTATAGATCAATGTTCTCGTTAGATAGTAAAAAAAATATGTTATATTGCTGTTTTAGGGGTTTGTTTTAAAAGTTTGGAACGGATTAATCCGTTTTGCATTACTTTCTATGTGAAAGCACGCCTTGGTTTTGGAACGCTTTGGTTTTGGAACGGACTTCCGGAACGGATTAAGTTTGAGAACCAAGGTACCAATGTATAGCAACACTTTGACGTGCAAATCTATTACCAAGGGTTCTGCTCTATCATCCCAAAAGGAATTTAGCTATTTGCCTGCACCAAGTTATCAAAACTCTTCAAAGGATGGAGTGTGCTGCTGCTGGTGCGTCAAGCTGATGTGGAGGTTTGTCCTCGGGTTGTTTGGCAGAAGGTTGAAAAATGGACAGCGACTCCGATGCTCCGTAGCCACTCTGAGCTGGAAGTCCAGGCAGTTTATTCAAGCCTCTGTGTTTGCTGACACACCAAGCATCAGAGGAATGCAGACTGTCGGGGTGTAGGGGGTTTGTTGATGCTGCAGGTAATGAATATCACCTTCCAAATGTCTTAAAGCGAGTTGCAATGGCAATGGTTATATATATATATATATATATATAAGCTGTGGAAAAAACAGGGCAGCCTCTTCTTCAACTTGCCATAATCCTTCATTTATCTATTAAAGGGTGTATGTGTGTTTTTAAACCCCCCCCCCCCGAGTAGCTTATATGTGTGAAACTTGGCAGTTTGATTGTAATAGGGTCGTGCCCCTGGGCTGCTGTTTAGATGCTTCATATGAGACAGAATGCGCGCACACACAACCCAAACAAATGTAGTTGCTGGAATAAAAACAGGCTGTTTATCATGCTGTCTGTGTTTATCACCTCGAGTGCACAACACAACACTTTTGCAAAATTGAATAGTATATGCTCCAATTCTCCTTTGGAATGCTGTGATTGGAATGGGTCTGGGGGAGGTAGCACAGCTCTGAACGGAAGCGAATGGAGCTTTGTTCAGCAGGAGAGAGGGAGGGGGGAATCTCGCCTCAAGCATTATGATCTCTCTACGTACTCATATGTTTAAATGCAAGGGCCCATTTATAACCCACTCTGTGAGCAAACTTTCCAAGGGGAACGGCGAAGGTCTCGCCTCCAGGTCCACCTTTCCATTACTACAGGCAGACCTATATTATTAGCGCTATTTAGCATGGCATGTGAAACTTTTATAAAACAACAACAACGGCGACAACATGTTGCTCGTCTTGGAGAATGGATAGTTTTAAGGGAGCGAAAAGACAAGATATGGAATGAAATATTCTGGACAGAGACTATTGCAAGATAAATCCTGGATAGCAAAGAGAGAGAAATTGCTGGCAAGGTAAAGGGGAGGTTTGGAATGGATTTGAGAACTAAATCGTCTGATCTATGAGTGTTGTTTTTCAAACTGCAGTCGCCTCTGTGCCCTAAAGTTGGCGCTGGGTAGAAATTATAATAAGTGAAATATTGGGGGGGGGAACACAAGTTGCATCTGCAGCAAAATGTTGCAGTGTAGGATGTTCCCTATTCAGGATTCCAGCCACCCTTTTCCATTCCCTCCTTTAGCATCCCATGCCCACTGAGCATCTGGGAGGTGTTCCACAGAGGATTCCCCCTCTCACTAATTTTCAGTTATTCTTCTGCAAACCTTGAGGTCTCCTGCTCAGCCTCCCGATATGTATGGATTGTGCCTTATGGCCACATATAGACCAGCACTCAGAGAACTGAGGCTGTTATTTGTATATGGCCCCATTTGCACTATACATTAAGCATCGTCATGCCCCTTTAAACAGTCATGGCTTCCCCCAAACTGTAGTTCGTTCAAGAGACTGAGAGTTGTTAGAAGGTCCCTATTCCTCCCCCTGAGGTAGCTCAGAGGTAGAGCATCTGATCTTCAAGCATAAAGTCCCAGCTTCAAAGCATCTCCAAGTAGGGCTGGGAGAAAACCCTGTCTGGAACCTCGGAGAGCAACTGCCAGTCTGTGTTGGCAATACTGAGCTAGATAGACCATTGGTCTGCATAGCTGCCAAGTTTTCCCTTTTCTCGCGAGGAAGCCTATTCAGCATAAGGGGAAATCCCTTTAAAAAAGGGATAACTTGGCAGCTATGTTGGTCTGACTTGGTATAAGGTGGCTTCCTAGGTTCCTCTATATTGGTGGCTTCAATTTTCAGGTGCTCTGAGAAGCCCTGCAAGGGAAGGGTCTCCTAACAACTCTCTTTTTCTTACGTTTCCAAGCACAATTCAAAGTGTTGGTGCTGACCTTTAAAGCCCTAAATGGCCTCGGTCCAGTATACCCGAAGGAGCATCTCCACCCCCATCATTCTGCCCAGACACTGAGGTCCAGTGCTGAGGGCCTTGTGGTGGTTCCCTCGCTGCGAGAAGCCAAGTTACAGGGAACTAGGCAGAGGGCCTTCTTGGTAGTGGCACCCACCCTGTGGACTGCCCTCCCACCAGGTGTCAAAGAGAAAAACAGCTACCAGACTTTTAGAAGACATCTGAAGGCAGCCCTGTTTAGGGAAGTTTTTAATGTTTAATAGATTATTGTATTTTAATATCCTTCTGGAAGCTGCCCAGAGTGGCTGGGGAAACCCAGCCAGATGGGTGGGGTATAAATAATAAATTATTATTATTATTATTATTATTATTATTATTATTATTATTTAGTTTTGTTTGACTGTGGTGATTTGGCATGTGTGTGTTTCTGATCTCTATCAAATGCTGCCTTATTAATTTCCCGAAGAGAAAAGTGGTATATACTGTACATCTCTAAAGAAAAGGAAGAAACAATGTGGTGGTGAATCTCGGATACCTCATTCGCACATGCAAATTGTCACTTGATGCTATCGCAAATGGGTCATGTCTATGCCTGTTAGGAAACCAGACCTCAGAAGCTTCAGGATCCAATGCCAGGGTGGAGATATGTGTGCCAAGAATGTCAAGCCCTAAGCCTAATTCTGTTTCCTGTTCCTCTGATCCATCCATTTCTGTCTAAAGTCAAGAGTGAAATGATGCCACGTTGCATGGTGGTTTTTTAGAAAACGTACCAATAAAGGAAATCAAAACGACAGTTTCATCGATGACCTAAATGTCTATGGAAGTGAAAGGAGAGGGTAGCTTTCCGTTCCCCTTGTGAATCCCAGGCAAAACCTCAGATTTTTCTTTTCTTTGTGTGTGTTAATATTGACTTCGTTCTCAGCATCAGGTGGCCTGAGTTCATTAAGAAGCCAGTGATGTCATCATAACCAAGAGGGTGGGAGGCTGGGAGGGTGGGTGGGCAGGCGGGGGGAGCAATGCCAGGCAGCAAGTAACTCTGGGATGGATAAAAAAGAGTTCATCAAAGCGTCCAAGTGAGGCAACAGTGACGGTGCACCTGGAATAATTAATTTCACGAAAATGACTTTGATCACAGGTTAATTTATTTTGGCTGGCATTCACATACATTAGCAGCCATGCTAATGCTGCAGTCAAGCTGAGATTTATTGGGATGAGTTTATTTATATCTTTGGGTGATTTCATTGCAAAGGGATGGGTGGGGATGTGCCTGGGCTTCAGAGGTGAATGTCTGCACCCACTGCTTCCTTATTTATTCTAGTGTTTCTTTCCCATCACACTTTTCTCACAGAAACGTAAGTGTCTTATAATAAATAATGCACATCGCTGGGTGAGATCCAGAGATGTCCTCCTTCTGCTCACGGTAAGATCCTTCCAGTCACAGACTCATTCCGCTAATGGAAGGACACCTTTGGAACCAAGCCAAGGTTGTTTGAAGCTCTCTTCCAGGAAATTCCCTGTGTTCCTCGGAAACTCTTCTAGGGTTCCTCAGTAAGAAGGTCTCAGGGCTGGGCTGCGGGCAACTGTCTGAGGAGAGAAGGAGCCAAGATCCAAGAATCATGGGGGAAACCAGGAGGACGACTGATGAATAAGTCAGAGCCAGAGGGTAAGCCTGAATGACGAAGCCAGCTAGAAGCCAAAAGGCAGGACCATAAAGTAATCAAGAGCTCAAGCAAGGCTCAGCTGAAACAAGAAGGGTCCTGTGCCTTGCCTGGGTGGGTCAAGTCATTCCAGGTCCAGGAGGTCCTGCACTGGGAAGCTGCCACCGGCAATTCCATGATTCACTACATGGATCACACAGATTCAGAAGCTCCTATGGTGGATATCTTCTGGTAGGTTGGTTGGTATCCGTCTCTCTCAGGAGACAATGGAGGAGTACGCTTTTGCAGGTGAAGTCAAACCACTGGAAGTTTGCAGTGTCTGCTGCAGCTGTAGAGACCAATATGGGAGAGACATGTTTTGCTGCAGCTGGAGCAGATGAAGGCATCCAGTTGCGCTGATGCAGATGCACCACAGTCAGAGTTTCTTTTCTTTGCACTCCTCCCAGCAATCATTCCTCCTCCGGTCACTGCTATGGATGCATGGCCTGACTGTCTATCTCCAGACACTGCAGTTGTCTGCAAGGGATTCCCACATGGTGGGGTTGGATGTTGCCACCTCCCCTTCTACATATATACATATAAAGCAGAGACATCACCTTGCCGACAAAGGTCCGTATAGTTAAAGCTATGGTTTTCCCAGTAGTGATGTATGGAAGTGAGAGCTGGACCATAAAGAAGGCTGATCGCCGAAGAATTGATGCTTTTGAATTATGGTGCTGGAGGAGACTCTTGAGAGTCCCATGGACTGCAAGAAGATCAAACCTATCCATTCTGAAGGAAATCAGCCCTGAGTGGTCACTGGAAGGACAGATCGTGAAGCTGAGGCTCCAATACTTTGGCCACCTCATGAGAAGAGAAGAATCCTTGGGAAAGACCCTGATGTTGGGAAAGATTGAGGGCACTAGGAGAAGGGGACGACAGAGAACGAGATGGTTGGACAGTGTTCTTGAAGCTACGAACATGAGTCTGACCAAACTGTGGGAGGCAGTGCAAGACAGGAGTGCCTGGCATGCTATGGTCCATGGGGTCATGAAGAGTCGGACACGACTAAACAACTAAACAGCAACAACAGCAACGACAACTATATATATATATATCTATCCAGGAACTCACAATGGCAGAGCCAGTCCTCCCTCCAATTTGTCTTTGCTGCAAACCCTTGGGGTTGTTTAGTGAACTTCATGATTAAGTGAACTGTGGTCTCCTTGATCCTGGTCCTAGTCAGACACTCAGTCCTTTTCTACACCACATAGACTTCCCACTACTGGCTTTCCCCAACCAGACAGTATGTCCCTAGCATCTCCCTGTCTAGCTCAATATTGTCTAGACAGAATGGCAGCAGCTCTCCTGGACTTCATACAGGAATCCATCCTACTTGGAGATGTCAAGGATTGACCTTGGGACCTTCTTCGAGCAAAGCATGTGCTGAGCTACAGGCCTCCCTATCGAGTTTGTGTTCAAGGGTCTCAAAGCTGTCCTGCTCATGAGGAGGACTGAGGAATAAGTGACTGCAGCTTCCACGTTCTTGAGATATCTTGTGCCCCTCCCACAAAATCTTTCCAGAATCTGGAAGCCGCAGCCACAGTCATGCAATCCCAGTAAGTGAGGCTATGTTGGGGGGGGGTGCAAACCCTCAAGTGTCCCAATTTTCCAGGGACATCCCTGATTTAGAGAAGTCACCGCTGATTTGATCCTGGAATGTCTCACTTTTCTTTAGGTCATCTCTATTTTCGTTAGAGAAATGTTGGAGGATATGGAGTTATCTGACCCCCAAACCATCTGAAGGCAATCCTGTATAGGGGAGTCTTTTTAATGTTTTTATATATGTTGGAAGCTGCCCAGAGGGGCAACCTAGTAAGATGTGTGGGGTATAAATAGTAAAATTATCATTATGGAATGGGACGTTGGAGGGTATGAGTGTGTTACCGTCCCATTTCACCTCTGGCAGCAAAACAGGATGGGATGCTCCTGTGAAGGGTATATGACTTCCTGCAATCCAATACTTGGCTGAACCCCACATTGGTGGAGAGGGTACCCCAGAGCACACCCTGGGTCCTTTGCAATGTCCAAGGCTTCCTCAGGGGTCAAATTGCTCAGGAACAGAATCCCTGCAGATGAAAGACCATATTGTCCCTTGAGGTTCAACAGAGCCTATTTTTTTCTATGTGCAAATTGTTTCCATTTGAAGGCCTTTGTGCTCTTCTGCCGATGCCCTGCATAGCCTCACTGAGCATTTCCTTCTCTTTCCTGTGTCTTCTACAGTCAGCTTTGTTTGCATTCATTTGTGCGCCTCCAGAGATTTGGATTCCGCATAAGTGAATCAGGAAGCTGACAAAAACAAACAAAATAAGTGGGGGGAGGAGGGATTGGCCAGAGAGAGGGATGCCAGGAGCCCCTTTCAGATGTAAAAAGGGTGACCATGAAGCAGATGTGGTTGTGGCATTGCAGTGGCAAGCACTCCCCTCCCTGCTTACCTCCCCATTTCTGCAGAGTCCTGCACACATACCGCTACGTACATTTATCTTAGCAGAGTTCCTAGTGGCCTGCAGACCAGAAGTTCCCAAACTTTTTCAGGTAATCGCCCCCTTGGTTCCATAAACTTGTCGCCAGTGTCCCTACCCTATAAAGAGCATTATTCAGAATGCCAGTTTCCACGATTTGCAAAGGAAGATAACAACAAGATAAGAGTCAAAACAGTAAGAGCTAACTTTGTTTAATAATCAATATTAATAATGATTAATAATAATAAAGCAGGGGTGTGGGTCTAAACCACTGAGCCTCTTGGGCTTGCTGATTGGAAGATCGGCAGGGCAGTTGGAATCCACACAATAGGTTGAGCTCCCATTGCTCTGTCTCAAATTCTGCCAACCATGCTAGTGCAAGTAGATAAATAGGTACCACTGCAGCGGGAAGGTAAACAGCATTTCCATTTGCTCTGGTTTCCATCACAGTGTTCTGTTGCACCAGAAGCGGTTTAGTCATGCTGGCCACATGACCCGGAAAGCTCTATGCAAGAATATGCTGCTGTCCCATATAGGAATTGAACCTGCTACCTTGGCATTATCAGCACCATGCTGTAACCAACTGAGCCATCCAGGCTGGCTTGATCCAGCAATACCAGCTTTTCAAATTCAGAAAGGCATTTACACCTCCAGACGCCCACTGCCACCCCCTGCCTCTTAATGCCCCCCAGGTAATCCCATGGGCTACCACCCACTTTGGAAACCAGTGGCATAGAGAGTTTTCTGTTAGTATACCTCCAAGCTTGGAGCTTGCTGCGTGCATTGTTGGGGGCGAGGGAGGGGAGAGGTGTTGGCTGTTCAATGAAAACAAATGTTTTTTTTAAAAACCCTACTAGGCATACCCACCTAGGATCTTTTTCAGCCCTGGCCTAGGAGAAAAGCTCACCCTGCTTGGAGACAGGCACAACTTGATGCCATTTCCATGTAGCATAGAAGAAGCCCTCACTGCCTGGCATCCTTCCCAGAGTCTGACTTTGGAAGCCTCAGGATGTCTTATTAGGCATGGATATGTCACAGAAAGAGGAAACAATGACTCCTATTTCCCTGGCATGTAAGTGATCTCAAATGGCATGTTGTCCCTCACTTTACTCTCAGTAAACTTCAGGATCCACCTGTGACCTGAAAGTGGGGGAGGGGGGGTGTCTTGAAGCTGCCCATCCAGAGTTATCACCTGGGCAGCAGGAGCACAGCAGGTCACAATGACACAGCCTTTCCCAATATGGTGAGGTGCATTGCATCCCTCCCTCTCTCTCGTAACACTAGAACTCATGTCCAACAAAGTGGAATGTCAGGATATTTGGGACAGGGAGAAGAAAGTACTTTTTCATGCAGCACATAGTTAAAACTGCGGGACTCTCTCCCGCAGGAGGCAATGGTGGGTGGCTTTAAAAGAGGATTAGACAAATTCATGGAGAGGGCTATCAATGGCTTCCAGCCATGCTTGGAGGTAGAAATGCTTCAGCATACCAGTTGCTGGAAAGAGCAGGATAGAGTGTTTTGGTCTTGCTTGTGCAGAAACAATGAGTGCCTGCCTAGGGCCTGACTTGGCCAGATTGTGCCCAAACCATATTGCAACCAAGATGATCAAGGGTCTGGAAACCAAGCCTTATGAGGAAGGTTTGAAGGAGTTGGGTATGTTTAGTGTGGAGAAGAGGAACTGAGAGGAGATACGATCTTCAAATATCTCAAGGGTTGCCATGTGGAAGATGGAGGATGTTTCCTTCCTGCTGCTCCAGAGGGTAGGACTCGAACCAATTATGGATTCAAGTTATAAGAAAGAAGATTCTGACTAAACCACAGGAAGAACTTTCTGACATGAAGAGCTGTTTGGCAGTGGAAGAGACTGTCTCAGGAGGTTGTGGGCTCTCCTCCCTTGGAGGTTTAAAACAGAGTTTGGATGTTATGATTCTGCATTGCAGGGGATTGGACTAGATCAGTGGTGTCCAAACTTTTTTCAAAGAGGGCCAGATTTGATGAAGTGAAGGGCCGTGAGGGCCAACCAAAGTTGTTGACCTTTTTTTAGGATTGAAGTTGTTGAAGGTTTTTTTAGGATTTTACCCCAGGAAATAAACTGCCGCAGGGGCTGGGTTAAACTGACCGACAGATTAGTCCCCCGAAACGGACTTTGGACATGCCTGTATTAGATGATTATTGGAATCTCTTCCAACTCTATAATTCTATGATTCTCTGAAGGATGATGCATTCTAAAAAGAACACCCCCATTCTAAAAACAACAATGCCCCCCACCCTTACTGGCTGGGGCTGATCATATTTTTGGGTGAGAAACTGAACAACCCTCTCCCACTTCCTTTTACCCAACCTGAAGGCAGATTTCAGCGCTAAACAATAATAGCAAAATGTCACACAAGCACTGAAATAGAGATAGTCCTAAAGTTGCTGAAGACGATATAAAAGAAAATGTTAACACAACCATATATTATGAGTTGCTGCAGGTACAGCTTGTCCAGCAGAATCTTTGTTCATGTGCTGGATAAAGAGCCATCAGTCCACCATAAAATTATTTTGGGGTTTTTTGCATTCTAGTCACACCAAGTGTTGGCATCTGTTTTTCATAAAGTGTTGTCTCCCAGATTACTTGATATCATTTTGGTGCATTTAAACCTTTTGCTTCTTTCCAATATCTGGCTTGCAATATTTTTTGCTGCCATTAATAAGTAACCAATTTAAAGCTTATATAATAACCCTTGGCTGTCTTCACTGAATATAACTAGCAATGCTATTGCAGGAGATTTCTCTCCTTCCCAGATTTTCCCAGTATTTTTGTTGCTTCTACAAATACTTTACCCCAGAACTGATGGGATCCGTAGTTCCAAAGAGGCAGTATTGCGTATTTTGGATCTAAGCGATCTTAGGGAAACATTGCAATTTTCTCATTCAGCCCTGTTTGGATGTTCCACTGCATCTTCTTTAAAAAATAATAATAATTTACTTCCACTCATTAATCAGCTCATGCCCAGATTGTATAATTTGCTCATTTAGGGGTGAGGGAGGGAGGCTAAAATCTTGATTCAAGTGTGGCATTTTTATGCTCGGAATATTTCCAGTTGTTCTCAGTGGAGCTGTGGTCACTACTTAGCATTAGCACGGTGCTAGTCATTGTGATGGACAGGATGAGCACAGAGCACAGTACGTTGCAGGGATTTTGGGATATGGGAATGCAATATGTTTAAAAGCAACAGCAACAACAAGCCCCCCCCCCCCGCCCGAGGAGAACCTCCTGGAGATTTCCTCAGAGAAGTAACAGGACCTTCTGGCAGATTTTCACATAGTCAGTGAAGAGCCTTACTTGCCCTAGGAATGAGCTTCGTTAAATACGAACCCTGAAATTTGGAATCCCCTCCAAACTAATGCCAAAGTTTTGTACTCATTTTGCACTGGTTTGTACTGTGAGCCCAGCATTTTGTACTGCCCCCCAAAAAACGGAGTAATTGCTACATTAAACCGGGGGTCTCGTTAACACCCCAAAATCCAACATTGCCTGATTCACTCCAAACTAGTGCCAAATTAGTCAGCATTTTTTTATGCGCTTTATTCCCCCTTCCTCACTGGAATGAATGCAGGAGTTCTGGTTAGGGACTGTAAGGGGGCTGTTACAAAAGTTGGGTGCCATCCTTCACTCTATGCCGAGCGGTAACAAAATTCCAGGGGGTTTCGGGTGCTCACCCAGGGTCTGTGTTCCTTTGGAGAATTGAGACACAGCAGAGACTATCATAGCTTTAAGAAATGTGGTTTATTCACCTGTTTTTTTTTTAATTTCAAGCATTATTACACGGTCTAAAGCATGGGGCTTTCGACAACTAGGTTAGAGGCAGCGGTGGAGCAAGCCGATCGGGCATCTGGGGCACATGCCCTGTGCCCAGTGGGGCGACGTGAGCTGGGGCAGGACACTCCGTGGGGCCTCCAAGGAGTCTGCCTGCCTCCTCCCACTCAGCCGCCCTACAGCTGAGGGGGAGGTGGCGGGCGGACCGTTTGGGGCAGCACGGAGCTTGTGGGCGCCCAAGCCACCGTGTCACTCCCAGGAGAGACGCGTGGCTCGGGTGTGCTGCAGGCCCCGCAGTGAGTGCCGCCTGGCAATTTGTCACCCCCCTCAGTTGTGACCCCCGGGGCGAACCACCTCCACCAAACCCCCTTCCTCCGCCCCTGGCTGGAGGAGGCTGAAGCTGACCAAAGTGGGCTAGATAGATCAAATGTCTGAGTTGGTGCAAAGCTGTTGTGTATTTTCTGCGGCTACCTATGGATTGCACATTTGGGGATGAAATCTGGGCACATTGCTGCGTGATGAGTGAACTGCTCTTTCATGGTGTGCTGCTTAAAATAAAATGCTTGGGAGTTATCCTTTAGAAGAGACCTGCTCCACACCAGCATTGTCTAGACATTTTGCAAATGAGCATCCTGCAAAAGATAAAGAACAGCTCATTTTTACGAAAAACAATTTACTAACAAATGAGATCCACAGATCGTGGTTCACACCTTGTACATAACAATTGCTCCAGAACAGGATGCTTATTTGTCTAATGTATTCACCCACCCCGTCAGCATAAAGCTTCTCACCCTTTTCTCCCTGAAGTCCTGCATTATAGATGCTCATGATTTTAAATGGCTTGAACATAATGGGGTTAACATAGCTGAGTGCCAATACATAATAACCTTTTAACTGAGACATGCATAATGAAAGGGGGAGAAAGTTGCAATTGAATAATAAAAATAACCCTTCAATTTTAGCAGCAGTTAAGAAACTCTTGTGGACCGGAAATTCTGATAAATAAAAAAATATAAAAACTTGCAGGGGAGAGGAACAAATATGGAAAGCAATGAATGAAAAGGCAGCTCTCTTAAGGTTGCCTGTATATGCCTGTTGCTGCATTGTTTTGACAAGTGTAAATGCAGCAAGAATATTTTCACAATGCTATTGGTCTGGTTCACTACACAGAGATTCAGTGTCATATTTTGGACACATTTAACAGTGGTAAAAAGTAGCAACTTATCATTGTCGTACAAAGCCTGATGTACGATCAGGCATCATCAATGCTGGACCTACATTTTGGGGACCCTGAATCTTGAACGGCCATGGGGCCCCTCCGCAACCAGCAACGAGGTCTGGGTAACCCCTATTACCTTCTTCAATGGGGTAGTTCAATGACAGATCAGCACCCCATTAAAACACCTTTGCTGCTGACTCTCATATTTTGGGATCATTGAAACAGATACGGGGGGGGGGGGAATTAGTCAATTTGAGCTGTGCAACTCAAATTGGGTCTACTAGACCCATTTTTTAAAAAAGCATTGTGGACTAAAGTTGTTTCTGGGGCCCCTTCAGGAATAGGGGTCCTGAAGCTTAAGCTTCATCAGTTTCATAGTAGATCCGCCCCTGGACATCATAATGGCCGGTTTCACGTGATCATATCAAGGCTTAATAAGACTCTTTCTCTGATGCTTTCCACATCACAGCAGACATGATGTACTTCTGCCAGATGCTGGCCTTCTTCAAGATTGGGAACCTGCTGGTCGTTCTGGTCCAGACTCTTCTCATGCCTGTTTTCCCCCAGGTAATCGGACTTAGAGACCCAACAGCCCCTCTCTGGGGACTTCAGGTGCCATATTCCAAACATGGCAGTGACTTTGTCCCCTGGCTCCCACCCAGACCAGATGCAGCTCAAATGCCCTTTAGCCCTCTCTCTGCTGGAGCAGAAAGAGGAGGCTTTGGCAGACCCCTCCCCAATTGTGCATCTTAGCTGCTGTTGGTTAGAGTGTGGGGCTGATAACACCCAAGGTTGTAGCCCTGCGGGTTTGATCCCTTCCAACTACACTTCTATGATTCTGTGAGTTCCATAGGTTAAGTATGCTCTGTGTGAAGGACTTTTTAAAATCTGTCCCGAATCTTCCAACATTCAGCTCCATTGGACATCCGTGGCTCTTTATCTTGTATCACACAGACAGCATTTATTCACTTAATAACTACTCTCATTATCAGCTGTTCCATGTACTCAATCTTACCAGGCCTGGAAGCAGCAGAGATGGGATTCGAATAGGGAATTTTGTGGGTCACATCTTCATCTCCAAGCCAGCCCACTATATTAGCTGAATTGCATTAGGGGTATAAGGGATGGTGCTGAATTCTAAAATTCAGTTATTCTAAATATTGTCCTACAGTTGGTATCTCTACGGATAAAAACACACACACAACTGGCATATGTTTTCGAGGCTGCCAAACATCTGAGCATCCTTTTCACTTTGCTGGAGTTCTTTGATTAATGCAAACCTCCCATAAACATGTTTTATAATTAAAGATGTTTTGTCATTAGAGGCAAGCGCCTCTGAGACTTTGCAGATATGACCAATTTCATCTCCAAAGAATGACAGAGGATAAACAGCATATTAAGTAATTTGAAAATCATTTGGCAAAAATACTCCCCAGAACATAATTACAGCATTTGAAATTACATGGCTTGCCCATGCTACTATTTAGGGGGGAGGAAGGGAGCCCAACCCCGATAAAAGCACGGCACGCTATCCAATATAAATTATTGACCTGCTCTTGCAAAGTTAATCTAAGGCATGCAATTTGTCTCTGGGCTTTTGATAAGAGAGCAATCATTTAAAACCATGCTGGTCCCCAATAAGTAATACTCAGTGAGCAATTTGATCCATTGATGGCTTCTTTCTAATATGTCCCCTGAGGTACAGTTTCCCTAAATCTATTAGACGTTTACAGTCTTTCTCGATGTGCTGCCTGAGAAAGTCTATCACACTGTATTAACTTGACAAGGTAATGTGCTCCTCTCTTCTATTATCATAGCAGGAATTGTGGTTTGACCTTGAAACTACTAACAACACTTTATTATCCCCGATCTTAATGAGGGGTAGTTGCAGAGTCTTTCAACGACATGGGCTTCAAAGGGTCCATTCTTCAAAGGGTTCTTTTCCCCCCCTGAGGGAACAAAAGGAGATGTTGCTAGGGTGCCATCTTGTTTTGTCCCAATTTTGCCCACCCTCCCCTCTCCGAAACAGTGAACATTTCTCCCTACTTCACCAAGAAAATAGAGGGAGGGGTCATTTCAGCTTGGGTGAAGCTCTGACACATAGTCATAGAATTGTAGAGTTGGAAGAGATCCTGAGAGTTCTCTAGCCAAAGCCGCTGTAATGCAGGAATCTCAACTAAAACATACACGACAAGTGCATATCCATTCTACTGTTGAACAGCTCTTACCATCAGAAAGTTTCTCTGATGTTTAGTCAGAATCTCCTTTTTTGTAACTTGATGCCATTGGTCCTCTCTTCTAGAGAAGAAGAAAAGAAGCTTGCTCCATCTTCCATGGAGGAGCCCTTGAGATATTTGGCTATCATATCTCCTCTCAGTCTCTTCTCCAGGCTAAATATACCCAGCTCCCTCACCCGTTCCTCCTCTTTTTCCAGGACTCTTCCTAGGAACTGTGCCCTATGTTAATTAGTGAGAAGGGGCCACAGTTTTGGATTTTATGCCACAGGGACCAAAATTTCTTGGGCTCAGCTGGATCCTTTAGTAAGTGGGTGTGTAGCTCCAAATTAATTTTATTTTGCAACGCAGGGCAAGATCATTTTTACAAGTTCAATATCTGTCTTGCTGCACCTAAAACTGATGTTTCAAAAGAGAGGTCAGATAAACCAATAAACAAAACATTCCAGATTCTCATCCATCAGTTATACTGTGGTGTTATGCAGAGGGGGAATTTCTGCCTTATGTCTCTTGATGTATGATGTTTTATACCACAGTAATATTGCAGTAGATAGATAGATAATTTATTACGGTCGGAGACCAGCATATAAAACACACTTGGGGGTACAATCCCAAAAGGAACACAAACATTTAAAACATTGAACAACAGTAAATTTAACATTTATAAATGCGATAAGTGTATAGACACTAAAAACTTTGAGATAAGCTACCGCAGAGACATGACGCAGAATCACCCAAGGGACCGAGTTTCGGGATTTTCTTGACGAAATAGTTTGGATTGGGGGGGTGGTCTGCACCTACAGAGCTGTACACAGAATCTGGTGGCCATCAGGGTTGTCTTTTGATCTTTGCCTAACAGGAGAAGATCTATTTTTTGCTTTTCCGGGAGGTCGGCGAGCCTCACCAGCAAGGGATCAATGGTCTCGCTACATGCCTCTTCATAAAAGGGACATCTAAAAAATAAGTGCTCTGGGCTTCCTATCTACCCCAATGAACAGACACAAATTCTCTGAGCATATGGGACTTTTTAAAAGGATCCTTCCAGGACCAGCGAGGGCAAAGCCGAGCTTCTGGTGAGAGTAAAAGCCCTTCTTGCATTTTTGGATACGAGAAATAAGAGATATGCTGCCGGTGCGGCTATCTCTCTCTCGATTTCTCCAGTTTTATAGTCGGGGCACCTTGAGCAATCCTGTTGTCTCTCGGTATCTATGATTCTTTGCCTAACCATAGCTTTTGTTTGGCTCAACCCCAGACTTAGAAGGGCTTGAGGGGCAAAACCCAGTTTCTGAAGGATGTTCAGGACTGCTGTCTGCCAGCCTGACTGGAACTGGTCGCAGAGGATCAGTGGGGCTATTCCTCGGGGGAGAAGATTCAATGACAGCCATTTGTAGATTGATGTTAGGCAGATATAAGCCTCCACCCTCATCATTGCCCTTACTCCTGCGGTGATCAGTTACTACATTGAATCATAAGTGCTCTAACATTTCCGCTGGCAGTCATAATGGCAAATGTTAGTGGCCATAAAACTCTCCTTCAAGAATCCACTCTTGTTTCTTTTGAGGTATGTATCTCCTGAACGCGTAGCTGCACGTTATTCCTGTGGTGTGTGTAAAGATCTCAAAAGTGTCAGGAAGAGCAGTAAACTCACCTCTGCATCACCTTATGAGTGCATGTATCACAGCAATTTCCCAGTGTTATAAGAATTTAAGGTCTCAAATATATAAATTAAATGTTCATAAATTTACAAGGCAAACACATACATAAATATATAAACCACATGTTTGAAAGAGTACAGGAAAATAGTCCTGAAACCATTTTGACTCTCCCAAATTGACTTCAAATATTACTCTGCTGGAGGAGACTCTTGAGAGTCCCATGGACTGCTAGAAGATCAAACCTATCCATTCTGAAGGAAATCAGCCCTGAACGCTCACTGGAAGGACAGATCCTGAAGCTGAGGCTCCAAGACTTTTGCCACCTCATGAGAAGAGAAGACTCCCTGGAAAAGACCTTGATGTTGGGAAAGATGGAGGGCACTAGGAGAAGGGGACAACAGAGGATGAGATGGTTGGACAGTGTTCTCGAAGCTACCAACATGAGTCTGACCAAACTGCGGGAGGCAGTGGAAGACAGGAGTGCCTGGCGTGCTCTGGTCCATGGGGTCACGAAGAGTCGGACACGACTAAAAACTAAACAACAAGGTTTTGAATTACATTGAACATCATGATGGTAAACATACTTTTTTGATGAAGTGCCTAAGGGCTGGCATGTACACTAGGTCTGTGCTCAATGTTCTCCATTTTCAATGCCCAGGTTGGAAGCAGTTGTTTGTTGGTGTGGAAATATTTCCCTTCAAATTGCTTTGTGAGATACAGCTCCCTCCTTCACATGCAGTGCCAAGCAGAGATCATAGAGTGAATGAGCTGGTGTCAATCAGACTTGGGCGCGTGATGATGTCACTCAGGAGAAATAAGGACAATGGCGAGTAAAGACAGTGTTCCTTCAGTTAGTCACGCAGCTGATCTCACACAACCAGGGATCACACAGCGAAGTGGGTGACATCACAACATTGCATTGCCAATCACGTTTGGTTCTATGATGTCATTGTGGCAAATTTAAGTCAGTTGAGAAAGCAACAGACGAATGTAAGCAAGCAGGTGGATGCTTTGTTGGAAATCATAAAAAGGGGTGTTTTTCAACACTGCTAACAACTTTCTTGAAAAGAAATGTCTTGCTCAGTCCTGGTTTATAAATCAGTACATATCCTTGTATGCATCCTCACACCCAGCCACTGATGCTCAAATGGGCCGATTCAGGATTGAGTTTGTGATATATAAAAACATCCCTCTTTGTGCCCTAAAATGAATCAAACACCATCAATATGCTAAGGTTCTTGAAGCTATTTACTTGGGTTAAAGAAGTCTCAAAAGTACAGAAGAATAAAAAAGTCACTTTGTAAAAATTTAATTACAAGTGAATAGACTGTGTCCCTGAGCATATGGCTTTGGATTTTGCCATCATTCAGGTGCAATTTATTCTTTATTGATATATGCTTGTAAGATGTCCAAGGCATTCTGCGGATCTCTTTCCTTTTGAGAAATGAAATAAGGAGAGCCTTTGAAATTAAAAAACATATATATATGCAGGTTTCTGCTATTGATCTTAAAAGACAGCAAGGAAGAAATTATGCAGCTCAGCTGCGTCTGTCAATTGCCTGAGCTGAAGAGAAGACCGGACAATGCCTTTTTAAGTTTTGCAATATCTAGTTTTACAGAGCACATTTCACCGAGAGATTTTCTCATAAAGTTTAAATTTCAATTTCTCCTTTTGCAGACTTTCTTTAACATATATATATATATATATATATATATATATATATATATATATATGCACATGCTCAATTCTGTGTGTGTGTATCTATATATAATAAAAGGATACATAAATATTTATGGCTTCCATCTCCGCTTTGCTATAGGCACTTGGAATTAATATGTCTTCCTTTGTTTACTTTAAAATCCCTCAGTTTTTTTTGTTTTTGTTTTAAAGGCTGCGCTGTGCCAGGAACCTTCTCGGCTGGGCAACTCCAAGGACAAATTGTGGATTATATATATGGCACGTTAGAAAATCACAGCAATCAATAATTATTCCCATGGGAGCCGCAGAGAAAACATAAAACTCTTATATTCATCTGGAGAATCTGAGGAGAAAATAACCCACTCTCATAAATGGATGCATTTTGTTTCTGAACCTTCTTCCTATGGATTTTTCTGTTACAATAAAGGAGATAACATGATGTTCTGTTGCTTCCCAGTAATATGCCCACTGAATGGTATTGCAATGCAAACATGTTGAGAGCAGAGATACAGAACAAGTCCTGAAAATACTTCTTTGCTCCTGACTTTCCCAAGCAGTATAAATCACAAAGGACAGCCTTTTACACAGTCAGTTTGGTTTTTGCTTTAGTGAGGGCAAAGTGCAGGCACTTCAAACCCTCCCCTGTAGAAATTCAGTAAAATGGGTCTCCCCAATGTCTTTATCCACAAATACAGTGGAGGTTTTCAAGATCTCCTAGCTCAGTTTCCCAGTACAGTAAAGGTTGTTGTTGTTGTTTAGTTGTTTAGTTGTGTCCGACTCTTCGTGACCCCATGGACCAGAGCACGCCAGGCACTCCTGTCTTGCACTGTCTCCCGCAGTTTACAGTAAAGGTAAAAAAAAGGTAAAGGACCCCTGGACAGTTAAGTCCAGTCAAAGGCAACTATGGAGTTGCGGCGCTCATCTCACTTTCAAGCAGAGGGAGATGGCATTTGTCCACAGACAGCTTTCCGGGTCATATGGCCAGCGCGGCTAAACCGCTTCTGGCGCAACAGAACACCGTGACAGGAACCAGAACGCACGGAAATGCCATTTATCTTCCTGCCACAGTGGTACCTATTTATCGACTGGTGTGCTTTCGAACTGCTAGGTTGGCAGGAGCTGGGGCGAAGCAACGGGAGCTCGCTCTGTTATGGGGATTTGAACCACCAATCTTCTGATCAGCAAGCCCAAGAGGCTCAGTGGTTTAGACCCCAGCACCACCCACATCCCATCCCAATACAGTAGGGTGTGTGTGTGTGTGTGTGCGTGTGTGTGTGTCCCACTTAGTTTAATCGGATTTTTATGGGCTGCAAACTGGATAAGAAATCCTGAACTATAGGCATTATATACATGCCTTAGATATTGCGTCATTTTCAGGACTCCGTCGACTGCGAACACAGAAAGGAGTTGTGGTGAGGTAGTTGTTTTTATTACAGGGAAGGGAAATGGATATAAGGCTGCATTTCCAAGTACTTACATATTAACTACAGAAACAGGAATGAAGCTATTAAGGGAGCTGACCTTGAATTCCAGCTCCACACCCCCTTTTGTCATGAGTGCAGCGCTCACTGGACCTTCGCTAATGGTGCAATAGTCCAGAGGTGCTATTACGGGGCTTTCAAAATGTGGAATGTTTTTAATGGTGTCACTCTTTGCTTTCGAGGATGGATAGAATGCAAAGGACACTGGCCCCCCCTTCTCCCCACGTACCTTTAATAGCTGTGTAGAAGAAGGAACCAGCAGCTGCACGTGCCAAAAGTCATTGTTTTGTGCCTTTGTATGATAAAAGGAGCACAAGGCAGCCCGTCATTTTACGAGCCGTTTACAGAGGGCAAAAATGTAAGTAGCAACACTGACCTGGTGTGTGCCAGGTTTTCTGGACCACAACTCCCATCATTCCCAGGACTGGCAGCCAGAAACATCTGGAGGGCACTATAAAACAGGATCGTTCACCCATTCATAAAGTTTTTTTCCGTAAAAAGAATCATGATCAAAGGAGGTTGCCCCAAAGAAAACAGGAATGCATCTCAAAAACCGAAGAGTGCAAAGACAATTTTGTAATAACTTAGTAAAACCACAATGCAACAGCAAGCATAACAACATACAAAAACCAAGATTTTAGTACTATAAATGCAACAGCACTACAATGAGAACATTACACATCATGGCAATAGTGAAAATAACAAGGGAGCTTGACAGTTTCACCCTGGTACTGAATACATTCCTCCTAGAGAGGCTGTCAGTTAAATACTGTGTGCTCATAGTGGGCAGTGGAAAGAGACTGGATCACACCATTAGGAACAGACCCTTTTGTTGGCATGCTTTTTCCTCTCTGTCTCTCCCGCGTTTTAAACTGACTCCTAGAGAATCTGACCGATTCCTAAATGTTGTAGTAATTTGCAAAGTCCTGAACAGCTTAAGTCCAGAGTCCTTTCTGGACTGCCTGAACCCTCCCATCCCAGCTCAATCTCTGTGATCACCTGCAGGAGCATTACTCACCATTTCCCATATTAGCAAGACTCCCTTGACAACAGCAAGAAACCCAGCTTTCAGTACGTTGGCCCAGTCCTGTGGAACACTCTGCCAAGAGAGATCCAGCAGGCATCTTCCCTTCCAACACCTGCTTACAACTTCTCCTGGTCTGTCAGACTTATACAGGTAGTTCAGACTGCATCTTTCCACAATAGTTATCTAATTCGTGATTTTAACTTTCTTTATCTTATTATGTTTATTATTCATTTCGTTTCTGTACCGCTTTATATTGTTAAGAAAAAGATCTCAAAGGGTTTTTGCAACACATTAAAACATCAAATAAAACAATCCGGAACAAAACATTACTGAAGGATATCAAATATAAAGTCTACATTCAAAGCAACGTAATTAACAGGAAACTAAAATAAAATGTAAAAAGCTGAAATATTAGTTTTTATATTAATATTTTATATGGTTTGTATTGTATGGTTTTACGTATAACGGCGGTAAACTACGCTGATCATTTTTTGTAAACAGCAGGAAATAAATATTTGTATAAACAAACAAACACGAAAGCTCAAACCTATGACAAATTTAGTTGGTCTCTAAGGTGCTACCGTAAGGATTTTTTAAATTTTGTTTTAACAATCAAACAGACAGACAGACAAATGTTTTGAGATCCCCAGAGAACCATCCAAACACCCTCCTTTCTGCAGCAGCACCTACAGCTGCTGTAGTGGGGAACATTTTGATCCATGGTTGTATAAACTGGCCATAATCAAAATCTCCCTTCAAGGGCACAGGGCACTAAATATCCTGCTTGCTTTTGCGCACACAGAAGCCAGGAGAATCTGGCTAGAAAAACAGTGTGTGCGCAGCTGAATTATGGGGAGTCAGTTCAGAGAAGGGGCAAGTTGATATACACAGAGAAGGTGCCAAGGAGGACGGTGGCGACAAATAAATTCCTTTGGCTGCTGCTGGAGGGTGAGTGGCGATTGGTGCATCCTTACTGCGCCAAATGGCCTGGGAACAAAAACCCACAGACAATACTTTTTATAAAAAAAAACAACCAAAAAATAGTAATGGAAATGTATAACAACAGGCCCAGTTACTATCTGGATGTATTAAAGAAACTGCACTAAAAGAGGGCAGGGAATTATTGCCACACCTCTTAACTGCTGCTGGAATTATTATTTGTCAAAACTGGGGTGAGGGTGGGGGAGGAAGGAGAAAACCATCTACAAAAGAATGTCTAACTGAAGTCTGGGACATAGCATGCACAGTCAAACTTACATGTATGGTGAGAACCAGAGAGGTCAGGCCACAAGATAGCATATTTATTGAGAAATGTCTTGAATGTACTGGAATAATAAGGCATAGGATACAGTGGTGTAGCGTGGGTTGCCAGTGCCTGGGGCCGTATACCTGGAGCACACAGGCACATTCAACTGCCTAACGACGTCCGCGTCACCCAGGAGACTGCAACCATAGATATAAGAAAAGTCGTTCCATTGTCTGGAGAGGCCACTTCCTGGTTCTCATGGAGAAGCCGTTTTCAACGGAGTCCAGCGACAGAAGTGTGCAACTGTATTGAGGCAGCACCAGGTGTTGAAATGTTGAGCCCCTAAGAAATTTGCGCCCAGGGATATTGTAAACCCGTTTGTGTTACGCGGAGCAAGCAATATTCATTTATTATGTTTGATCTTGGTAGTTCTGGATATTCCTTCCGACTTTTGCTTTATTTTATTTTGCATCTGTTATTATACATTGTTGTGACAGGTAGATAGATAGATGATAGATAGATAGATAGATGATAGATAGATAGATAGATAGATGATAGATAGATAGAAAGTCAGGACCCCAGAACTTGCAAAACACAGGTGCCTGGTTGGCATATCACTTCATCTACTCTCATCATCTGTCTTCTTCCTCTCCCTCAAGTCACATCATCTTTTCCGAGGGTTGGAGGGGGGGGTATTTGGTGGAGTTTTTCTTTTGCCACCTGGAGTTATGAAATTTCAACTTGATGTCTAAGCTCGAGCTGTCAGTAACTCTGGCGAACACTTTGAAAGGCAAGCAGATGCACGCACAGAAGATTAGCAAAGTGGCGCGGCAACCGTTAAGATATAAGCAGTGCTTTTATATGTGATAAAGCCCTCTGCTTAAAGCAGCCTTAAAGCAAATTCCGGTGGATTTGAATCTCCGTCTAAATCGCCATTAATTAATACCCGTTTCCCATCCTCCTGAATGATTTTTTTTTTTTTTACAGTTAAGTCAGGCAAGCCTGCGCTGTGATCACATTAAACCACTTCCTATGTGTGTTTTGAAACATACTCTTTCATTTCATGATAGGTTTATTCTACAACAATGGGCAAACTGCAGACAATTACCGTATTAATATGGCGAGGGGGCACTTGGGTTTTTATCTTCTCTCAGTAAAATGTGATTGTTCAGGCCCTTATAGTAATTGTTTTCATCCGTCTCTCCATTATCTCTTTATCACCTTGAGGTAAACATGATTTTTTTAAAAATAAATAAAAAAGTTATTCTATTATAAACATGCCAGGCAATTCAAAGAAAGGCAGTTAGATAGCAATGGAATCAATGCAATGTTTCCCCCCCTTCCCCGCCACATTTGTCAACTAAATTAATTACAGCACTTCAAAATAGATTCAAAATGCTTTTTCAGAGTATGTTATCTTTGTATACATTTAATTATTTTCCTTTAAAAAGGAAAAAAAGATGGAAGAACCATAGCTCAGTGTGTAGAGAGCACTT
This sequence comes from Zootoca vivipara, assembly GCF_963506605.1. NCBI lineage: Eukaryota > Metazoa > Chordata > Lepidosauria > Squamata > Lacertidae > Zootoca > Zootoca vivipara. Next base: position 51,697,566 of record NC_083289.1, read on the forward strand.
GTCTTGCATGTTGAAGGTCTTGTTCGGTTTCTGGTACCTCTAAATGGACCTGGGCAAGACTCTTATCCGAATCCCTGGAGAGCCACTGCCACTCAGTGTAGACAGTGGTGGTTCTTGGTGTCTCAAATTTCAGTGGCACCCTCTGCAGTGCCAATATCCGGTGCCCTTCACCCCTTGCCTTTCCGTTGGATGTCATAGTTGCAACACCTGCTGCAGTGCCCCAGAAGCTCTGCGCCCGCTGCAGCACCCCTTAGAGCCTAAAGATGCTGAGAATTGAACATGGGACTTCCTGCAAGCAAAACTTGTGACTCACCCCTGAGCTATGCCTGTTTCCTAGGTAGTAAACCCTGCACAGTGGAGGGAAGAGAACAGCTGCAAGCCACCAGGTTGGACCAGGGGCTGGGGGTTTCGAACTGTGGATGTTGAACTGCTGTTGTGGGGGGTGGTGAACCTGAGCACACTCGAACCCCTCTCCCTAGACCTTGGCACCAAACACTGACTGCAACACTGGGGCTGATGGGAGCTGGAATCCAAAATCATCTTTGGGGCACTATGTTGGCTATCACTATATTTAATTGTGATTCACAAGCAGTTTCAGAATGCAATACATAGCTGCAGGAGGAAAACCAAGAGGCATAGGAACATAGGAAGGTGCTTTATACCAAGTCCTAAACGGCCTCAGCCCAGTATACCTGAAGGAGTGTCTCCACCCCCATTGCTCAGCCCAGACACTGAGGTCCAGCTCCGAGGGCCTTCTGGCGGTTCCCTCCCTGCGAGAAGCGAAGTTACAGGGAACCAGGCAGAGGGCCTTCTCAGTAGTGACACCTGCCCTGTGGAATGCCCTCCCATCAGTTGTCAAGGAAATAAACAACTACCTGACTTTCAGAAGACATCTGAAGGCAACCCTGTACTGTATAGGGAAGTTTTTTAATGTTTGATGTTTTGTTGCTTTTTTATATATTCTGTTGAGAGCCACCCAGAGTGGCTGGGGAAACCCAGCCAGATGGACAGGGTGTAAATATATTATTATTATTATTATTATTATTATTATTATTAATTATTATTATTATTATTATTATTATTATTATTATTAAAAGCATTGAACCCTTTAGCTCAGGTTCATCCACAGTGACGGGCAGTGGCTCTCCAGAGTTTCACACGGGGGACGTTCCTTGGAGATGTTGGAGACTGAACCTGCAACCTTCTACGGTAACAACAACAGCAATCTTATTATTTATATGCCGCCCATCCGACTGGGTTGCCCCTGCCACTCTGGGTAGTTTCCAACAAAATATTAAAAACACAACAAAACATCAAACATTAAAAATTTCCCTGTACTGAGATGCCTTCAGATGTCTTCTACAGTAAAAGTCAGATAGTTGTTTATTTCCTTGACGTCTGCTGGGAGGGCGTTCCACAGGGCAAGTGCCACTGCTGAGAAGTGCCTGGTTCCCTGTAACCTCATTTCTCGCAATGAGGGAACTGCCAGAAGGTCCTCAGAGCTGGACCTCAGTGTCCAGGCTAAACGATGGGGGTGGAGACGCTCCTTCAGGTATACTCGGCCGAGGCCGTTTAGGGCTTTAAAGGTCAGCACCAACTCGGAAATGTAATGGGCGCCAATCTTGTGCCCCATCACTGAGCTATATGAGACCTTCCTGTAGTCAGGTGAAAGAAATGAAACATGAAAGTTTGAAATATTGTATAGTTCTACTCCCCATGATTTATGGATGATGCCAGCCATTCTCTAGGACACTCAGGTCACTTGTTCCTGGGGCAGCTTCTGAACCATGAAAAGCTAGTAATTTGGCCTCTCGTCAGATGAGCCGTTGTTGGTTGTTAGAACAGATGGGGCTTTGAAGGCTGCCGATACGTCTCGCTCGCTCATTCATTCGCTATCTAAATTCGTCTGGAGAAGAATCTTCCACCTGGAGCCTCTAAGAAGTTTTTCAAGTGTCTTAACATTTCAACACTGACAGAAGTCGCCCTGATGTTTCTGCCTCTTATTCCATAAAACACAGCAGGGCAATATGGCCCGGTCACCGCAAATTGTCCCTTGACATTGAAATGGGATGGGCCTGCGTTAACGCTGGGATAATACACAAGATGGCATAATGGAAAGACTTCACTTATCACGTCCTGGGAAACACAGAGACTCTGTCCTGAGCTACTCGCCTGACGTTAGGACGATATTCAAGGCAGCTTTGTTAAAAGCCCTACCAGCCTAGGTCTTAAACCCATAAAAGACATAGAGCAGAAAGTTCAATCTCTATCTCTCTCTGCCTTCAGCTTTAACTGCTGTGCCTTAGCCGGAATCTAGCCACTTTCATACAACCATGTTGAACTGTAAGCTGAAACTCTTTGCAACTCTGAATATTACAGTATCTATAGATTAAAGTATGTAACTCTCCCCACCACCACTACCCTGTAAGCTGGAACTTATTTATTTTTCTGTCACTGATGGCTTTGCATCTCTGGAATGACCTCCCCATTCAAGTTCACCTTGCCCCCGGCTTTATATTCCTTTATAAAGATGAAAACTCACCTTTTTAGCAGGCTTTTAGAGGCTGATGGGTTACATGACATCTAGGAGAAGATTAACTGGATGGGAGTATTATGCCTGATGGAATGGACCCTCTTGAACAGGTACTCCCTGGATCCAGAGGTCTTGAACAACTGCCTCCCAATCTCCAAGAGTCCCTTTCCGTGACCATTCAGAGGGTGGTGATCAGCCAGCTGCAGGTATACTTGGAGGAAGCAAATGATCTAGACCCATTTCCGTTTGGCTTTTAGTACCAAATCACCCTTGATCACCTTCACTGATGGCAATAGTGCCCTTCTGGAACAGCGCTGGGGTGGGAGTTGGGGGCTTTGTATTACAATGGTTCTCCTACTACATGCAGGGTCATTATCGGAAAGTAGTACTATGAGTGTTGGAGACCAGGGTTCAAATCCCTACCCAGCCATAATGGCCACCTTGGAAGCCAGTCACTGCCTTTCAGCCTAACCTACCTCACACGGTTGTTGCAGGGATTAAATGGAAAGGGGGAGAAGGGTGAACGCCATCGGGAGCTCCTTGGATAAAAGGTGGGCTATAAATGTGATAATAAATAAGTAAATGCTCAGGTTGCATCTACGTGCAAAGAAAACCATATATCTTAAAGACACCACAGTCTCCATTGACCTTAATTCTAAGGAAACTGAAACCTGGAAAGCTGCAGTCGCCCTGGAGTCTCTCCAGCTTGGAGACTGAGATTGGGCACCATTTTGGGTTACATTCCTTCCAACCACTGGGTCATGCTACCCACTTTGGCTTTTGGTGCTCCCATCCTGAATTAATCTCTGGTTAATTTCTTTTTAGCTTCTACACTTGGCCACACCAATCTGCATGTTTTGCCTAAGACAAGGAACAGATCTGGCCTATATATATGGACCAGGCATTGCTTCTTTGTCACAGAATCCTAGGTGTGTCACCTAATAGCTGAAGTGGCCTGGGAGGAATGTCTTCAGCCTGCAATATCCATCTTGGCTAGAACTGGATCTACAAGCTGATCTCATGGCTAAAACATTCAGTCCGTTTTTAAAATCCTTTTTAAACACAAAACTTTCCTCATCTCCCCTGTCTCCTTCTTTGTGTAACGTTTTCCCTGATGAAGAGTTTTGGAGAGCTCGAAAGTTTCCTGTTTTGTGACGTTTTGGTTGGCTGTAGGAAATGTACTGCAAATGCCTTTGACACTTAAGAGATGTGGTATTTTCAAGACCTGTGACTGTCATTCATTTTAATTGTTTTAATTGAATTTTACATTGTTGTAACCGGCCCTGGAACCTGCTGGTGAAGGCCAGGTAATACATTTGATAATAACAGCACAAGCAGTGGATTCTGAATATTATGTTTGTAAATTAAAATAGTCCACTCCTTCCATTAAAACTGGAACTTATTTATTTCCCTTAATTTGTTTCCTTTATGAAACAGAAAGGGGACCCAAATCCATCATTATCAATAGCGTATTGGAGTCCTTTTAAAACCCCTGCAGTTCCATATGGAGTTTTCGATTTCTCTTCTGGTGGATTATTCCCAACAGGCACAAGGCACAGCCTTCCAGAAGAATGGTGAGGTCATGGTTTTAATGCTTCTCAACAGATTTCAAGCTATGTAATTGGATATTTCTTCCATTCTTTTCCATTCTCTTTACTGATGTAGAAACAGATTTACACCATAAAAGCAGTACAGCTGCCTTTTGACTCCTGGGAATATTCCCTTGTTTAGAAAGTGTCCAGCACCTTCTGAGTGCTTCTAGCACTCAGGATGATTTACAGAGCAAGCTTATGCATGCCTACTCAGAAGTAATGCCCATTAAGTTAAATGGAACTTACTCCCAGGCAAGGGAGGATAGGATTGCAGTCTCAGAGAGCTGGAGAACAATCCTCTTTTAAAACCAACCAGCTTCCTACTCACATTGCTGTTGTTTTCAAAAGCTCCATCTCTAGGGAGAGGAGAAAGTGTGTGTTAAAGGCAGTAATCCAGTCTTCTGGGACAGCCATGTGATTAAGGTAATAGTGTTGTTTGTCCTGGATATGCATTTCAATAGTTGTTTTTATATTAAAGTAAAATCTAAGTTTAGGAATGGGCTGCAGGATTCAGTTAGAGAACTCAAGAAGTAAAACTGGGGCTATGCACGTATAGGAATAATGCTTGCGATTATGCCAAACACACACACACATTAATTCAGAACATGTTCGTTATTAATAAAGCCTTTCTCAAGATAAGTTGCAAGAATTACAGAATCACATTAACATGGCCAAAAGCACAACGTTTTCATGATCAGTTAAAATGCTAATGATGCAACTATATGCATGTTGACATAGAAGCGAGTATTTTATTTATTTATGTTTTTACAATCTGCACTTTTGTTTAATCCCCCCCCCCCAAGTCAAGTACAACACCTACTATATATTTTGGGAAATGGTTTGTCTGTCTGTCTGTTCTCTGCAGGTTTGGACACCTCTCATGATATCATCACCAAACTCATTGTTATTGTGCGATGTGACACATAGATAGCAGTCAAATACAACATTCCTAGAGTGGACATTAAAGGGGATGTTTGCTCCAGCCAGTTGAAACTTCCTGTGTCCTCCTGAGCTGGGACAAACTTCCTCTGCATGTGACTAGAGGTGGGTGTGACCTTACCTGCCCAGGTAACAAAGGGGCAAGGCAGGCAGCACACTTCCCCTCTTCTCCATCTTGCTTTCGTTGTGTGAGCAGCAGTGACTGCCTCTTTGCAGTCACTGAGACAAACCTCCATATAGTGTAGTTCCACATGTATATACTTTGTAACCTAAGTCTGCCTTCAGGGATCCATCTGTGAACTGAATGTGTGAGTAAACTTCTTTTATATATACTTGACACAAGATTGTGCCATGTCTATTCTTTTTAAAGGGGAGAAAAGGGGATTACCGGAAATACTAATATTGAGAAGCTTAAACAAGCTTGCTACCCGCTGTGTGTTTAAAAGGGGAATGCACTCTGCTAAACAAAGGGACTTAGGAAGGATATTATTAAACAATATATCCTCTCCTACCTCCCTGAACATTCCCATAGTTATGTTGTTGGCTGCCCTAAAGGTAAAGGTAAAGGGAGCCCTGACCATTAGGTCCAGTCATGACCGACTCTGGGTTTGCGCGCTCATCTCGCATTATTGGCCGAGGGAGCCAGCGTACAGCTTCCAGGTCATGTGGCCAGCATGACAAAGCCGCTTCTGGCGAACCAGAGCAGCGCATGGAAACGCCGTTTACCTTCCCGCTGTAGCGGTTCCTATTTATCTACTTGCATTTTGACGTGCTTTCGAACTGCTAGGTTGGCAGGAGCTGGGACCAAGCAACGGGAGCTCACCCCGTCACAGGGATTCGAACCGCCAACCTTCTGATCAGCAAGCCCTAGGCTCAGTGGTTTAACCACAGCGCCACCTGGGTCCCTTGGCTGCCCTAGGAAAGGCAGGATATAAATTTGCTTATGAATTCTGTGCCTATTCCTTGCATTCTGTGTGGCTTACTTTCAAGTGTGTGTACATGGGATGGGGTTGTACACCTGACCACAGTCTAAATACATATTTTAGTTTTAAACACGCCTAGCTGTATTTTGAAACTTTTTTTTAAAAGCAGACTTTTACACTATATCACAACATTTTGAACCACCCCCACCCATTTTTCAAAGTCAATTTACCATGCAGGGTGGTGTTTCAAAAGGGCAGATACAAAGCTGCTTTGGGTGTGTGAAATGAGTTGTGTGGTTTTGGGGGATCTGATCCAGGAAAAGCTAGAGGAACAGAAGCAGAATTACAACAGCAATAACAGCTCAGTTCAATCAGCAGTTGGGAAAACCTGTGAGGAAGGTGGGTCCTTACCTGTCAGCAGAAAACAATCAAAGGTTCTCTTGGCAAAGCCCTCAGGACAGGATGTTTCATAAAATACCAGACTATTGACTTCTGGGATCCGAGAGCTGAAATTCTCTTCTGTCCAGTAACTCCAAGAATCCTCAAGTTGGTGCTATAGTAGAAAATATTGTTATTATTTTATTTAATATAATTTGTACTCTGTCCTTCAGTTTTAAAGTGTTCTCAGGGTCACTGGTAATAAATTGAAAAAAGTAACAAACTATGGAAAAGCCATACAATATTGTTGCAACAAGAGAGCAGTGCCGTTTTTAACAGGTATAAAACCAGAGCAAAGGTTTTGAAACAAGGAAGTGGCTTTCCAGATGTTGTTGGACTCCAACTTCCATCATCCTCAGCCAGCATGTCTGTAGCCCAGAACAACTGGGTGGCCACAGGTTTCCCATCCCTGGTTCAAAAGGTCTTAACTGATTCAGATTAGAAAATATTCACCTGATGTGCTGAAGAGACATGAGTACCAGGGGAAAGAACACCTTCCTGAGGAGAGCGTTCCAAAGGCAGGGTGCCATGATCGAAAAGGCCCTGTCCTCAGTTGCCATCTGTCTCACTGCAGAGGATGGGGACACCCAGAGAAAGGTCTCAGGCGATTATATTAATAACAGGGTATGTTTCTGTGGTTTGTAACCCCAAGGGTAGGGGAGGGTGGATTTGTCAGTTTGATTTCTCCCGTTTTCTCATTTTTCAAATCTGAAGTTCAGTTCTCCACATTTGCACATCAGTTTGCAATTAATTTATTTTTTCCTCATCATTTCAGTGCAAATTTCTCCTAATGTACATGCTTGTATGTAATTTTGCCTAATATACACATATTGGGGGCGTGGCAAAGCCATGCATTTTTGTGTGTGATCTTCTTTAATATAAAAACAATTATGCACACTTTACACTAGTATATGCATTTTCATACACATTACTGGCTGGAGAACTGTACTGCAAAACTTGCAGAAGTGTGAATATTGGAAGGTGGATGTGTTCCAGTTTGTGTATTATTTCAAACAGTGCGAATTTGTTAGATTTGGCTTTAAATGCAAACTGAGTCAAATTTTTCTCCCATTTCTAGTCAAGTGGTAGCAAACTATATCCTTTACAGGTAACAGGGAACCTGTGACTAATCCCACCTCATTATTGCATGATTTACCGCTCGGCGTAATTGATCAACGCTCTGCTCTAAAAATGTCATCCAAAGGAGTAGATTGGTACTGGTTGGGGGGGGATAATACCACCTGCTGATGTAAAATGAATCAAAGAATGGACAGTCAACAAGCGACACAGTTTTTAATTACACAGCTAAAATAAGCAACTGAAGTAAAGTGATTTCTTGGTTGGAAAAACTACTCACAGGTACAGGCTTGCAATTCACCATAGCAAGTGGGAGAGTTTTACAAGAATAAGTAGGAGAACATTTGTTGCAAACACGGAACATTTCCAATCAGTCCATTTTACAATAGACCTCTCCACGGGAGTTTGATTGGTTGAGAGGGCGAAAAGTTATAACAGTGGTGGCATTATTCAAAATAATTGCATGAGTCAGTACCAATTAGTCATTTATGACAAATGCATAATTCTGTTTATTTTATTGCGTTTCTTTTAATAAAGAGGCTGGGGGAAAGTGCCATTTCAAGGGAGGAACTCGAGAAAGACCACTGCCATAAGATGCTGGACACAAAAATACTCAGCACTAAACTCTCCTCCAATGAGGAGACCCAGGACAGAGCACTCCACACACGTAAACAAAGGGATCCTTTTTACAGCGTCCAGTTGCTGCTATGACAATCTTCAGTGTTTTCCCCACCCTATTTGCCAAATGTGAATACCATGCCTTAAGGACATACGGATATAAGAAGAGCCTGCTGGATCAGGCCAAAAACCCCATCTAGTCCAGCATCCTGTTCTCACAGGGGCCGAGAAGATGCCTTTATTGGGAAACCCGCAAGCACAATTCAAAGTGTTGGTGCTGACCTTCAAAGCCCTAAATGGCCTCGGCCTAGTATCCCTGGAGGAGCATCTCCACCCCCATCATTCTGCCTGGACACTGAGGTCCAGCTCTGAGGGCCTTCTGGTGGTTCCCTCTCTGCGAGAAGCTAGGTTACAGAGAACCAGACAGAGGGCCTTCTCAGTGGTGACGCTCACCCTGTGGTACGCCCTCCCATCAGATATCAAGGAAATAAACAATTATCTGACATTTAGAAGCACCTTAAAGACCAACCAAGTTTTTATTTTGGTATGAGCTTTCGTGTGCATGCACACTTCTTCAGATACCAATCTGAAGAAGTGTGCATGCACACGAAAGCTCATACCAAAATAAAAACTTGGTTGGTCTTTAAGGTGCTACTGAAGGAATTTTTTGACATTTAGAAGACATCTGAAGGCAGCCCTGTTTAGGGAAGTTTTTAAAGTTTGATGCTTTTAATGTATTTTTAATCTTTTGTTGGAAGCCACCCAGCCAGATGGGCGGAGTATAAATAATAATATATTATTATTATTTATTAAAGACTCTCCCCTACTGCCAATTCCAGCAACTAGTATTCAGAAGCATTACTGCCTCTGACAATGGAGGTAGAAAATAGCATCATGCCTGGTAGCTACTGAGTCTTCTTTTTTAAAATATATTTTATTAATTTTCATGAGAAACAACAACAACAACAACAACAACAACAACACGGAGACAAGCAAGTTCCTCCACACATGCAAAAACAAGCAGCTGACAAGCTTTTGAGGATATCCAAAGTGGAATAAATGATAGATTCAAAATGGCAGAGGCTAGAAGCCTCGTAACATATTCCACAAGTGGGATCCAGGCAGCAAAAATGCCAAAAGGTTTTGCCTTTCCTCTGGCCAATTTTATATTGAACGTAAATTTTTCTGCAGGCACAATTCTAAACTGCATTGTTTAATATTCTTTTCCAGCAGCTCTCTCTGCTGAGAAGTGGGATGGCAAGTGGGAGGGGCAATGGAAGGTCAATTTTATTCTACCAGTATGTAGTCAAAGGTCTTTACAATGGCCAACAGAGAATACAATGAGAGCAAAGGATGCCTGGCAGCACCATGGAGAGCACCCAGTGAGCAACTTGCTCTCAACAAAACCCAAATGTGGATTGGGGGGTGGGGAGGGCTTTTGAGCCTCTTCCCCCAAACCACATCTCCAAAAGCTCCACCCCTCAAACACTGCATCTCGACTTCTGCTGGGCTCTGGGATCGTGACTGCTGGCCTGTCAGGCAAAATAGCATTTGGTGAGCAGGGGATTGACCACACAGGCTGCCAGGGAATGGGGTGGTTGACCCATGACGGAGCCAGGTTGGGTTAGGGGGTGTGCCCACCCCTGCCCAATGATGTTGTAGGTGGGTGTATATCAAGATCGCAATCGCCACTTTGTCCTTCATTCACCTGTGGCATGGGCAGGGTGGAAAAGCCATGGAGCAAATCAAGGGGAGGGTTTCCAAATGCCCATCAAGTAACCATAATCAATCTAGATTGAAAACAGCATGATCTGGAGGAGCACAGACTTCTGTGGATTGATAGAAACTTCGTTTTTTGTGCTAAAAATGGTCAGTGTGTATGCCTCCCTGCACCTGCTCTTCCTTTATCCATCTGGCGAGAACTTTTTCTTCTCTTTCCTACTTCCACTCACATTGGGGTGTTTGATTAGCTCTTTAGACCTTTGTCTTCATGGTAATAAGCTTTCACACAATTTCTTGCCTTGTTGTTCCAGACAAGAATATTGTCATAGATCTGGGGTACAAGAGTCTGCTAGGGAATGGTTTGTTGTTGTTTAGTTGTTTAGTCATGTCTGACTCTTCGTGACCCCATGGACCATAGCACGCCAGGCACTCCTGTCTTCCACTGCCTCCCGCAGTTTGGTCAAACTCATGTTAGTAGCTTCGAGAACACTGTCCAAAACATCTTGTCCTCTGTCGTCCCCTTCTCCTAGTGCCCTCCATCTTTCCCAACATCAGGGTCTTTTCCAGGAATTCTTCTCTTCTCATGAGGTGGCCAAAGTATTGGAGCCTCAGCTTCAGGATCTGACCTTCCAGTGAGCACTCAGGGCTGATTTCCTTCAGAATGGATAGGTTTGATCTTCTAGCAGTCCATGGGACTCTCAAGAGTCTCCTCCAGCACCACAATTCAAAAGCATCGATTCTTCGGCGATCAGCCTTCTTTATGGTCCAGCTCTCACTTCCATACATCACTACTGGGAAAACCATAGCTTTAACTATACAGACCTTTGTCGGCAAGGTGATGTCTCTGCTTTTTAAGATGCTGTCTAGGTTTGTCATTGCTTTTCTCCCAAGAAGCAGGCGTCTTTTAATTTCGTGACTGCTGTCACCATCTGCAGTGATCAAGGAGCCCAAGAAAGTAAAATCTCTCACTGTCTCCATTTCTTCCCCTTCTATTTGCCAGGAGGTGATGGGACCAGTGGCCATGATCTTGGTTTTTTTGATGTTGAGCTTCAGACCATATTTTGCACTCTCCTCTTTCACCCTCATTAAAAGGTTCTTTAATTCCTCCTCACTTTCTGCCATCAAGGTTGTATCATCAGCATATCTGA